>NC_051154.1:302620113-302779168 GCF_013339745.2 Dermacentor silvarum
CATAACCTGCCGATGACTCCTGCGGGGAACTTGTGGAAGTGTCGGAACTTTGTCGGGCGGTCAAGTTGACGACCTCCTCTCCCTCGGGTCCTTCTTGGTAGCTCGCCGTTTTCGTCTGCTCCGTAGAAGTCAGAGGCTCTCTCGGGGATGAAAGAGGATTATCTCGTCATGGGAAAGGCGCTCGAGCTTGATTCCCACATTTGACAGGTGCAGTTCCAAGCCGATCATAACAGTGCACTCTGCTTTCTGACGCCATGTTACTTGGACCAAAATTTCTATTGCCCAGCCTGGCGTGACGAAAGCGGTAACGTCAAGATCACCGCAGTTTACTCGGGAGCGTCCCCGTTAGATTTTATGGCACTCGGGCAAGGTAGCATGACGTCACGGATAGAAGGGCACCGGCCTTGTGCTATCTAGGAGGCGTTGGCTTCGTCCGATGGTTCGTTACCTCTAGTGGGCGAGAGCGTTCCCTTGTATAAAAGCCGGTGGAGCAGCCTTCGTATAAAGCTGACAGCTCTTATGTATTGTTGTAAATAGGCGTCTTGTTCTGCGTCGCCGCGTCACTGCCCGACACCTCTCCGCAGATTTATGTTGTGAAGCTCCAGACCACTGGGCTAACGTTATACCCCTGAGATTCGGGAGCCTCTTGCAACAACGCCTATAAGTCAATCGATCGTTTAAACCGCGGAGCATGCTCTCAATTGGCTTTTCATAGTGTGTCGCAGACAATAAAGCAATTATAATTCTCGGTATCAGTCCTCGTCTACAAGTCAATCGCCCGCGAGAGTACATTTTATCACTTACCAGTGGCATCTGGAACAGCACCTTGATGCTCGTAACATCACCCCCCTCTCTATTGAAAAATTTGTTTCTAACGTTGGTAGCTGCGAAGGCTGTTTCAGTTTTATGCATTCGCTTACGCCTGAGATTGACGTAAAAATTAGGTTAAGGTGTTCCGC
The DNA here is from genome assembly GCF_013339745.2 of Dermacentor silvarum. Classification (NCBI taxonomy): domain Eukaryota; kingdom Metazoa; phylum Arthropoda; class Arachnida; order Ixodida; family Ixodidae; genus Dermacentor; species Dermacentor silvarum. The sequence goes on from NC_051154.1 coordinate 302,621,073, forward strand.
GTTGCAGAACTGCACAGTGGATTTGGATAAATGCCGTAGTCAGGATCTCCGAATTGATTTTGACCATCTGGAGTTCTTTAACGTGCAATCAATGGCGGGCGCACAGGCGTTTTTTTTTAATTTCGCCTCCATCGTAATGTGGCCACCGCAGCCAGGAAGCGAGCCCACGACCTCCCGCTCAGCAGCGCAACGCTGTTGCCACTTAGCCACCGTGGCGCGTCATCTAGGCATACGCACGTTCGCATCCGTGTTATCATTGCCTATGGTATTATTGCGGTATCATTGCGATATACGCAAGGAGGTAGAAAATAAGCTATGAGGGAGCGTGACGTCACGCAGCCAGCCTTCGCGTGCCAACTCGATGAAGCCGTTCTGTTCGCCTTTTCTCTCTCTCGTTCCTCTAATAGTCGCTCAACTACGTGACCTGTGGGCCTCGGTTGCTCTCGACAGACTCGACCCAGATATATAACTTGGCCCTCGTGGTAGCTTTTATTGCGCACTTGTTCAGGTGCTCTGCCATCCTCTCTGTGTACAATTCCCCCCGATATGTTTTGTAACTTCGGCCGCTTTTTGCAATTTATACATTAATCGTCTTAGTTGCAATGTGCAAGCACGCGCCACGCACGCACTTTCACTTACATATCCTTCGCGCTCTTTGTTCGAAAAGGCAAGAAAAGAAAAACGAATGAAAGCGCTGGCTGGGGCGCTGACTACGCTGTGGTACCAACACCTCCCCCTACAACTTAAGCATAAAAACACGAACCTACCCACACGTCACCAAATACTGCATGCTTACCTGATTGTTTGTTATCGGTGAAGTTTGCTTTTCTATATATCACACGGGAACCTCTTTGTACGTGTCATTTAAAGAGTGTTGAACTGAAAAAAAATGTCACAGTTTCGCCCTAAGGGCGAAGCAATGAATGCGATAGCAACACAGCAATGTCGTACGAAGAGAGGTGAGCGGCTTTGGTAGCAATGTGAATTGTAGTAAACATGAGCTGCATTAAGTAAGCAGGTGTGCTGCGCCGTAAGTAGACCGACATGAAGAGAGACTCGATGACCACGAGAAGGCGCTTGTGAAACGGTGGTGTTGATGAGAAGCGCTTCCCGTGGGCAGCTCGTGCGAAGGGACACACCTGTAGCGCTGCACTGCCGATCCGGGCAGCATTGCATGTGTAGCGTGCGTTGGAAAATGTGGTCCGACTATTACTAACTGAATGAACAAGCGTGGTGTGATCGCGCACAAACAAACACGAATAGATCACACTGAATGACTGCAGACAACGACTGTCAAAACGCTGGCAGCAAGCATACGCCGCAGCGGGCGAAGGTACGTGTGGTCTATCGCTTCAACGGAAACTGAGCGGCGAATGCACTGCGCTTAAAGGTCAGAGCCGTGTGGAAATAAGCGACGGTGCGGACGAGCAACGAGCGCGGTTGTTGGCAGAGTAAAAGAGCCCCCCCCCCCCCCCCCCGCTCCCTCCGGCGCTGGCTTCCTGCTTCCTTGCGCGTGGAGATGAGTGCGTTCGCTCTCCGTGATAGCGCGCGTCCCCGCACGCTTCCGCTCGGGCATACGGCGCGCGGTGAAGATTTTATCTATAGGGAACCTGACGGCGACGGCGACGGCAGAAATCCGGTTGAAGTGTCCATATAATTGCTATCGCAATATAAGTACTTTTTCAGTGCTGCTTCAACGCGTTTTTATTGCGATAGAAAAGATATGGGCACTACAGACGAATTTCCGCCGCCTTATAGGCGTCGCCATGAGTTGCCGTATAAAGTGCAAGTGCGATAAGATCGCGGCCGCCCTCAGTAACCTATATGTGCGAGGGAAAGTATGCTAGGGTGAGCCGAGAAGTATGGTTCATGGCTTGGTGAGGCCGCGTCTTCCCGCGCGCGCAAGGGGGTCAGGCGGTGAGCGTGCGCGCCGACTTTTCGCGCTCGCAAGTGTGGAGCGGGGAGATGAGAGCGCAGAGTAGCACGCGTCTCCATTTATATATACTCTGGCCGCTTGCGCCCTATCTTGGAGGTAGTCTGCGGTGGGTTAAAAGGTTAGCCGTCCCGAGATCGCTGATGGCTTCGTGTCAGCTGTGGTCTCGCGCGCCAAGTTCGCGTTGAAGCGAGAGGCAGCATAAAGGAGAATTCACTCGCCACTGCTGCCGCTCTTCATCACGCCAGCGTTCTGACAGCGAGCGTCCGTGGTAATCGAGCGAGATGTGTTCGTGTTTGCTTGTGCACGCATGAGACCGTGCTTGTTAATTTACACAGTGAGCGTATGTTTACAGCAGTTTAAAGAGTTAATAAAACTACCAACCTTTTCATCAGGCGAGGAGGAAAGGGCGCGCGGCGAGCCTTTCCTCTTCTCTGGTTTGTGCGAGTCGGCGCGGCGCTGCTTGGATGTGTTGCCAGTCGCGCGCTCCGGAACGATTCGAAGGTGTTTTAGCTAGTGCTGAGTGCAATTTACGGGATGTCAGTTCTTGCGAGGTCGTCGAACAACCATTGTGTAGGCTTTAGGTGCAGCAGTAGCTACAGTATCCGGAAATTTCTCTTGGATGTGCAAAAATGCGACGCGCATCCTCGGCCGCGGTGTGTTTGTGTTGTGAACTATTTTGGATGTATCGGTTTTCACTCGACGAAGAGAACCGGCGTCTGTGAATTGCCAGGGTGAATTCGAAAATATCCTTGCTCTCTGATCGCTTGACGTGGCAACAAAAACATAAGAGTATGCTCGTGTACGGCCAACCCAACCCCGAAATATCTAAGCGCCGATCATTATAAAACAATTTTTTTTTTGCGTAGGGCACTTACTCGGATAATGACTCATCAAAATTTTACTCAGCCGAGCTCACTCGGACTCACGGATCGGAGTGAGTCGACTCATGAGTGAATTTTCTGACTTAGGAAAGGGCCGGGGTGTGGATGTGTTCTCGGGTGAACTGCGTGAAGCCATTCTGTTCGGTTTCTCTTTCTCTCGTGCCTCAAAAAGCCACTCCACCTCGTGACTTCACCCTCCGCTGCGCTCGGTGAGTCGGCCCAGTATGCTTGACCCTTGCGGTAGTTTTCAATCCAATCGATGCGTACATGTTCGGAGTGGTCTGTGCACATTTTCTTCACATATGTTTGTGCAACATCGCTTTTTGCAATTTCGTGGGTGCTGCACATTCATGCCGTGCCTTCCCGGCCCGTTTGCTCTTTTTTAGAGTGCCTCGATACTAAGCCTGCGCTTCGGTTGCAAAACGTGAGATGTTCACGAGCTGGGGCCGACTTTGATGGCCTTCTGCTTTAACTCGTTTCGTTCGCGCTTAGGTTCTTTCCTTCCACCATACTCCTGTCTGTTGTCGACTATATTCCCAATGCACACGAGCTATAGATGGCGCACGTGGACATCCATCATGGCTGCCACAGAGATTGTCGAATCGTCGACTGCGCGTTACCGTCGCAGCATGCAAAGTTTATCCTGACTTCAATTTCTTCGGCTGTGGAAGCAGGTAGTGATGCCGCATTGCCGCTACCTCTTAACCCTCTCCCTACCGTAGACGAGCTGAGCTAGTCCACAGGGTTCGTACCGCTCCCACCGAAGACGAGCTGGGCTTGTCCACGCTGAAACAAGCACTCGCGCACTGCTGCCTTCAAGCTACCCTGATGAATTATGCTTAGTTCTCTATGGCTTCAACAGATGGCGCAGTAAAAAAATAAAAACGCGCTCAAAGCTTGCTTCTTGGCCGAAAAATGTTTCGATGCTGGCAACTGGGATTTAAAGATGGCGTCCTCCTTTGTGGGTGCGCGTTCCTGCAACGGCTCCAGTTCCGAAAAAAAAAGAAGAAAAAAAAAACGTTTGTTTGCGGATGTTTTGTCGGACTCAGGAAGTGAAGAAGAAGTTTGGTTCTTCCCCGAGAATGGCAGCGAGGATACTGGACAGGCATATCTTCTCGGAATCATCAGATTCTGATGACAACAGCATCTTCACGTGTCGGAAGTGGACGTCGATAGATGTAAAGATCCCCCCCCCCCCCCCCCAACTCCATCCCCTGCGTTTTTTTTTTTTCACGGCCGCAACTGGCATAAAGGTACCCATGACAGAGGATGGAAACTGTGCGCGGAATTACTACAGATAATCAGATAATCTCCGCTGTGCAGTGCACTGAAGCCAACCCTCTCTCCATGTTTAAAAAAAAATATTTTGCGTGTATCCTACAAATAAAGTGTCTTTAGGGATATATTCTGGTTGTTTCACGATACGTAGAGTTAATTAGGCAAATAAAACAATCGGTATTTCTGTATTATTTTTGGCCAAACATCTGGGTAGGGAAAGGCCCCAAACCACCCAGAGGTCGAAATTTAGTTGTAGTGATGTAGTTGTGCACGAGTCTACAACGAACACGTAGCCGCGAGAATTTTTCGAAATGGTGCCGTAATAGCGGAGTCGCTCGTTTAGCTCTTTCCTTCGCTACTCTCTTTGGCGGCTGGCCTCTCCTCCTCCTCGAGTACTCCTCCAAACTTCACGTTACATACGTCATCGCCAACGCGCTTCTCAAAGCGCTGCATACTTCAGGTTAAGGCCCGTCCACATTAGCGGCAAATATACCGATGGCCAACCGGCCTCCAGTGCCGTAGAACATCTGCCTCGCGAGAGGTGTCCAAAGTAGACGGCAGTTCGGCCGGCGCACTGCCCGCCGCACGATCGAAGGGCCAATCGACGAGCGCGAAGCTGCGCGCCTCCGCCATCGCCGACTCAAACATCGGCTGCAGCTTCTGATCCAAGCAAAATAATAATTTCCGCAGGATGAAGTGATGCATAAATTGTGCATATATGAAAAACGATATCCCTAACGCTTTACATATTCTCGCTAATGTACTTTTGTCTGCAGGCACGATAGCAGGAATGATAATTACCTCGGAAGGTCTGAAGTTGATCATGACACGTGTTATGCCTCGAGGCGACATATCGTTTGCATAGCATGCTTCGGTTTAGCGCTACAGGCAGACGATGATGCTTTCTAATTAAACGCGGTAAGTTAATTCCTTGGTCGCAAGAAATTTAGAAGCAACTGCAAACAGCACCTCGTTCCAGCTTTGGAGCATTCGACCGGCGCACAGAGCAGCTAGTTTGCTTTCCGACACTCTGCACACAGCTCAATTCCTTTACAAACGGTTCAATAAATAGGCATGCCCCTTACTGAAATGGTGGGATCGTCACTCGACAATACTTTTCGCCATGTTTCAAGGAAACTTACCCGGATAGATGACGAGTCCCCTCGACAGCTACCTGTGCTTCATGGCGACACTACTCATTCGGTGTAGTTTACTGTTGAAGGACCATCCCGGATTTGAAAAATGCAAACATGGGTAATCAGCTTAACCGGATTAACTGCAGGGTTAAGTTAATTTGGAAGCACGCGTTTTATGACAATTCAGAAGGCGGGGTCTTTTTAAAAGCTCCTTTCGATAGTGCTACGACGCGGCCTTAGAAAATCGGTACTCAATGTGTGTTGTTTGGGGGGTGACGCCAAAGGCCAGGTATGGCTAAAGAGCGCCTGGAAATACCTATTCAAGAAGCGAGTTTGTTTCCAGGTTGCGCATATCTTCTAAATGTCGTTCAACAAACTTGTTTTTATTTCTTCGAAAATTGCCAAGTGACAATAAATATAGGTATACGCGGGGGTGGACTGCGCCTGCCTCAGTCATCGTGCTTCAGAGATAACGCAAGGAAGGCACATGCAGGATATAGCGCATACGCATCAAGATAAAAAAAAAAGAGCAAGGCCCTAATGCCGATGAATATAACTTCTTGTTCTCCTCTATTGTACCTACAATCAATGATTATACTACCTATAACTTTAAGCTGAATCATTTTATTTCCACTATATCCCTACGAGGTTTGTCACAATACTTGCAAGCACGAATTTAAACTTTTACAGCGCTCTGCTCCGCCCCCCCCCCCTCATTTCTGCTAATCAAAAGTATCCAAAAATTAAGGAGAAAAAGGGTATTTAGTAAAGTTCCGCATCCACGGCCTTCAAGTGCTACATTCCAACATGCTGTGCATGAATTAGGTCTGCCTGTGTAATTCGCAATGTGCATATAGACGGTGGTGCCACGGAGCGAAACGCTTCAGGGATCATCGGCACAGTGGCTCCGCGGCATTGAGCTCGTTTTCTGGTCTTTTGAAAGTATTGCTGTCCCATGATATCTAGTATATACACGCCATCGAACATAAATTTAAAAGCAACGAGATATGTTGCATGCCTCAGTGCACCAATCGTGCCGTCAAGGCCAAGATAAGCGACCACTTTATACGGCGGCTCTTTTAACGAGTCCAGTGTGGCACTAAGATACGCTAATGACTTCGCGCCTGTGCTCCACAACCAAATCAAGATAACAGGCTTAACCGGCAGTGCGCCAGTTTATCATTTATAGACCCAGTGGACAGCTGTGCGTGGTTTTTGAGTACCATGCAGAGGAAACTGAAATACGCGTTATTTTGAGCAGCAGTAAATTGTTTTAACAAGCTACAGCAAGTTACAGTGCTGTGTAAAGCGCTGTGTAAAAAGATGACTGTGAACTTGGACAAAACATTTATTGCATATTCGACTAATATTCAAAATTCACTAATTAAGTTTTAACTAATTACCTTAAACCCCATTTGCAATTTACAAATTCTAGCTGTGGAGTTCGCAAGGCGGATCCATTTGGAACGAATTCTCAGGATGACACCAGGCTCGAGATAAGAATTCCCGAACTTTGCGGAGAAATGCATTGGCGTTCCAGATACTTTCTTAAGAAAATGCCGTTTTATGCATTGAAGCACAGAAGTAACTGGAACGCCAATGAATTTCTCCGGAAAGCTCATTCGGAACTTCGTGGAACAACACCTTTAATATGCATTCATTATTCCGTCCGGGTCAGGTGGTGTAGTTGGTAACCTTAACATGACCTGTGCTACTTCCGAAGAGGATACTTCTGTGTATAGTCCGAGAATGCAGGAGTGAAAGCATAAGTTTGAAGACACGTGGTGAACCGGTTTTCCAATCCTTTAGCCAATTGGCGACTCCAAGCAAATGCTCGCCACCTAGTGGCAAAGCCCACAAACAGCCGATCTAGGTTCAGGCTTCAAGAGAAAGAGGGTGTCCCATCACTGCATGCGCTGAATGCTCGTAGTACTCCACTCGTCGTGATGCCGCCGCGCACAAGGCCGAAAATGAAAAAAAAAAAAGACGGATATCGAAACACTCTTATTCTGTACTATTATGTGTGTCATCGCGGTGGAAAAAACACAATGTGTGATTTCATCGCTTCCAGAAAGAAGCAAACGACGCGCATCGGACAGCGACTTGGATAAGATACTTCCGCATCGTGAAAAAGGCACCGATACTTTACCAGTTCGTTCGAAATACTTCACTCGGGACAACTTCCGACTTCGCGGCGAGTAGATGATCGCCATATTTTAGTTTTTTTAAGTATATTGCTGAATTTTCAAATGGCGGAGTGTACTTTGTTCAGATAGGTACTTTCATAAATTAGAGTGGATAAGAAACTTCCGCATCGTGAAAAAGGGACCGGCTCGTCGGCCCATAAAGCGGTGAAGGCACTATTGTGCTTCTTGAGGACGACGGGGTTGTGTGAACGTCTGTGACTATTCGTGCAATTAGTATTAGACCACACGCGTCAGCGAACTCACCGCAAATTTTCTTCTTTCCTTCCCTCCTCTCTCTTCCTGTCATCTTTCTGTTCCCCTTTCAAATTTTCGCGGTGTAGGGTAGCCAACCGGATGTTATTCTGGTTAACCTCCCTGCCATCTGCTTTTCTCTTTCCTCATCTTCCTCCATAGTGATGTTGTACGTTTAAGCTTCATTTCGCTTTGATCGTTTATAGTTTTCTGCCGCACCATAAGTGTTACTAACGATTTAAATATTCTCGCTAATGTACTTTTGTCTTCAGGCACGATAGCAGGAATGATAATTACCTCGAAAGGTCTGAAGTTGATCATGACACGTGTTATGCCACGAGGCGACATATCGTTTGCATAGCATGCTTCAGTTTAGCGCTACAGGCTGAAGACGATGTTTTCTCATCCAACGCGGCGAGTTAATTCCTTGGTCCCAAGAAATTTAGAAGCAACTGCTAACAGCGCTCGTTCCAGCTTTGGAGCGTTTGACCGACGCACAGAGCCGCTAGTTTGCTTTCCGACACTCTGCACACAGCTAAATTCCATTCAAGTCATGCATTTACACTAATACAACTGACTTTGCCAAAAGAAAACCCTCGCTAAATTTTGGAACCCGGTTGGAAGAAACTCAACTTGATCTGACTGGTTGTTTTCACTTCTCTCGTTTCACCGGGTTTGGAGGATTTCTACGGGCGGCAGGTGTCTTCTGCGTTCCCAAGCCTGGGCCCTACGTACTCAATCACTGCGTACTTCGAGCAAGAGCAAGCGCCCGTAATCGGAGGCAGATGACCTTATCACAGGTATCAGTTAACTATAAAAAAGAAAGAAAAGAAGGTGCAACCCGACTCACAAACAGAACTCTCATTTGTTTTTATACCAAGACACACTGACCAGGTAACTATGCAGTTTTTACCCTCGTTTTATCAGTGCAGAATATCCGTATTTAGATTCTGAAAGCACGACAGACGTTACTGAATTCCATCAAGCGTAGTGCAGAGGGTGTTTTACAGCGGAGCTGTATATGGCTAGGGTACCATTGAATTTTCGTGTACGCACACAAAAACTATCATCATCAATGGCTCACACGCCCCTAAGCATCCATACCCCCGTGAGCAAGCAAAAAATGCAATGGCTAGCCCCGTGAGACAGAGGCTGCAAACGCTCAGCAAAGTGAAGCGAACAGTGCTTACATTCTTCGGAATCACGCATACAACATACGGAACAGCACGTCTACAACTGTCATTAGAGAGTTTTAGCAGTGCCAAGTTACCGTACGGTAAGTGCGGTAATACCGTACCGGCCGAGGACTGCGCATGCGCGCACTTTACCGTACGGAAAGACTTTCCGTACGGCGTACTTGACGGTAAGGAGTCTCTACCGCAAATGGTAACGTGCGCACCATGTTTTGCGAGCCGAGCCGGACCAAGCCTAAACATAGCGAGCAAGTGGCGTCGGTCACAGAGTCCATGCTGTGCATGTCCGCGTCTCGCGTGCGTTTTTCACCATGGTAGGACCAAGGGACGAGTTAACTTTAATTCACTTTCTGCGACGCGGCGAAGTGACGGCACGTATGACAACCCTTCTAACCGAAAGCATAAACTTGAGCTGAACTGAACTTGTGACCGTACCCTTCGTAACAGGCGAGTAATATACTCATGCCGAATGAGAAAAACAATTAAGATTAATATAGACGAAAACCAAGTAAAGAAACAACATAAAGCGTGGAAAGATTAAAAAAAAACACTTCGGGTTGGTGGCGCCATCTAGTGACGCATACTTTACTTAGAAGGGGCGCCGAGTCTTTATTGCAGTAATTAACTATATTCTACTTATCTGCTGGTGTAAAGTGTCGCCAGCGGTGCAATGTATACCAAACAGTCCTATTTTTGTATATTGCTCCGACAAAAACACCTACGCAACAAAAAAAGGTTTCACGTGTTGCTGGACAAAGCGTCACAAGATGTCGCCACGAGCTTCGTGACTGGCGTCCACGTTTGCGGTAACTGGCGCTTCCGTGAGGAATAATATGTGTATGGACAAGCAAAAGCTTTCTAGTATTCGCCAAAATTAATATTTCGGGCTCAGCACATAGTCCTTGCATACTGGCAAAGCCCGAAAGTTAGCCACTATCATCATTATCAAGTTACCGTCCGCATCGAGCACACACGCTGCTAAAACGTTTTCGATTATAGCGGTACGTTGGTACGGAACGGTAATACCGTACCGTATACCGCACTTACCGTACCGTAATACGGCAATGCTAAAACTCTATTATCAATGGCTTATACCCCCGTAAGCAAGCAAAAAATGCAATGGATCATACCCCGTAAGCCAGAGGCTACAATCCCTTTACATGTCCTTGCAAACGTACCTATGTAATCTAGAGAAGTGGCTTCACACCTTTCACCTGTCACTAAACGTAAACAAAAATGCATGTCCTTGTCTTTCCGCTTTCCGGGCCGATACATTTATCATTAGTATATGATTAGAGAACCATCCCACAAGTATACAGTCGCTTAAACACCTGTGGATCACATATGATGAAAAACTTAAGTGGAGTTCTCACATAGACAATATTGAAACGAAAGTTAAACGAGCTGCAGGTTTATTACGTAGAATCAGTAACCGGCGTTCTGGTATGCGAAGTGACACATTAATTATGAGCTACCGTATGTTTGTACGACCGATTCTAGAATTTGCCTGTGTTTTGTTTTCCGGAAGTGCAAAATATAAAATAAGACCACTTCTTCTTTTAGAAGGAGAAGCTCTTCGATTATGTTTAGGTATGCCTAAATTCCTTGCTAATGACGTGTTATGCCCGGAAGCGCGATTACCTTTTCTTCACACGAGATTCCGCATGCTTACGGTTCAATCCCACTTAAGGACTTATGAATCTCCTCTTAGACGTACAGAATATATATTTATTAGTGAACCAAATTCATTCTTTGAGAACACGTGGCGACGGATACATACCCCACAGGTTGTATATGTGCAGGCACAATTAGCACCTTTAAATGTTCGCATTCGGGAAATCAATCCATTTGATAGGTCCACATTGTCCCTTAAAATAGAATTTGCAGACATTTTTCCCAATAACGAAAACTTCTGCCACCAGCATATTTGAATGCCGTTTTGCAAGACCATTTGGCCCATTTCCCAATAAATGTAATAGAGACTGATGCTTCCTCGTGTGAAGAGATGGCCGGCGTGGGAATTTACTCACCATCCCTCGATTGGTCTTTTTCACTTCGCCTGCCAGATTACTCATCAGTTTTTCAGGCCGAACTTCTGGCAATAGTTCTTGCATTGCGAAAGTTACCGCTAAATGTTACAAAAGTTGTTATCGTCACAGATTCCCTTTCTGTATGCAGCGCGCTTAACGCGTCTACAAATTCGCCAGCTTTGAACACGTTTTATACATTAGCTCCACCCCACTTAAGGTTAGTTCATTTAGTATGGGTACCAGGCCACCGAGACATCCAACTTAATGAAATAGCTGATTCTTTAGCACGAGCTTCTTTAAAAGGTCCGACGATATCTGTGCTGCCGGCAACTGCGCACATCACTGCAGCCAGATATAGGCAGTTTTCTTTGACCGAAGACAAGAAAAGCCTCGCATTAGCAAAATCTACAGATTTGATACATTTAAATTATTCATGAAACCTACAATGGTGTCCTAACCGGAAATTGGAAGTAACATTTACAAGGCTACGTTGCCGTATTCCACAACTAAATTTTTACTTGCACAGATGTGGTCTAGCGGCATCCCCATTATGGTACCTCTGCAATGAACCAGAATCCATCGAACACTTTTTATTATCGTGTCGGCGGTTTTCTAATCATCGACAACGACGGTAATTTGGAAATCCCACTTCGCAATCTAGGGCTGCCATTAAGCAGTTCAGTTATACTCTCACTTGGAGTCACGGTGTTAGGATATAGCCACGGGAATGTCTGCCGAGGGATTTATAATTTTCTTTGTGACACTAAAAGATTGCCTTATATATATATATATTAAGACGTCTCTGTTGGCACGACGTTTATTCGGCCCGAGTACTCGGGAGCGCACCAGCAAAGGCACACACCCGATGATGATGATCACACAGAACTGAAGATGAGGATCGAGCAACGTCGCATGATTATGATAATATACAGATGAAGAAGACGTGCGTAACAAAAGCCCACACTAATGACCTGCGGCCACACCATCCTGGCCGCATGTCAAGGTAACGAAGAACGCCGCGTGAAGGGTTTCATGCGGGAGACATGAACGACCTCGGTGCTGCGACAACGGCGGTCTGTTGCGGCGACAACAGGAGTCACGCGATAATTGACGGGCGATGTCTGCTCCAGCACTATGTAGGGCCCGATGAATCGCGGCTGGAACTTGTCGCACAAACCAGGCGTGCGAAGGGCCGTCAATAGAAGTATTTCCTCACCAGGTCGGAAAGACACAACGCGATGGAAGGTGTCGTAAATGATCTTCCGGTCTTGTTGTCTGGTTGCTGTGTTTGCGAGAGCACGCTGGCGGCACTGGGCGAGTCGTGAAACTGAATTCTTCGCTAGACGATGCAGATAGGTTGACAGGAGAATTGAAGACAGAAACGTCTAGAAGGGAAGTAGGCGACCGTCCCTATAAACTAGGTAAAATGGCGAGTAGCCGGTGGTACGCTGAACGGCCGTGTTGTACGCGAAAGTGACGAATGGTAGAAGCTTGTCCCAATTCTTGTGATCAGGCTGAATATATATGGTGATCATGCCGGCAAGCGCGCGATGAAATCGCTCTGTCAAACCATTAGTTTGTGGATGGTAACTCGACGCTGTTTTGTGGGTGGTACCAGAGGCACGCAGGACTTTTTTTTAAAGTTGCGAAAGAAAGACCCTTCCACGGTCGCTTAGCAGTACCCGAGGAGCACCATGGCGCAGAATTATAGCTTGAAGGACGAAGTCGGCAACCTCCGAAGCTGAGCCAGTGATCACTGATGTTGTCTCAGCGTAGCGCGTCAGGTGGTCGACGGCGGTCACTATATCCACCGATTGCCAGCTGCAGTAACAGGAAGGGGCCCGGAAAGGTCGATGCCAAACACCTCAAATGGTGCGGTGGGACACGGAATAGGCACTAATTCGCCGGCAGGAGCAGAGGTTGGGAGTTTGCGACGCTGACATGGAGAACAGAAACCGACGTATCTCCCCACACTAGTAGAAAAGCCAGGCCAATAGTAACGGCTTCGTATGCGATCATAGGTCTTGTGGAAACCGAGATGGCCAGCAATAATGTCACCGTGGAATGCATCGAGGACATGGGCTTGAAGAGAGCGTGGTTGAACAGGCACCCAGCGTTGACCGTAAAGGTGGTAAATGCGCCGATATAGCACGCCATTGTCCAGCTTGAATTGTGCGAGTTGGCGTCGAAGCCGCGCGTTAGGTGGGCGAGAAGCGCCAGAGAGGTGGTCTATTATACGCCGACAATATGGGTCAGCCCATTGGCGAGATGCAAATGTTTGATCGTCGTCCTGAGAAAGGTGGTCTATTGAGGTAAGAGAGGAAACCGGCGCAGAAGTGACATCCGAAGAGCTGCTTTGCGACGCAGTTGCCGAGGTGTCGAGTTGGTGCGCAGGAAGCGGGCAACGAGAAAGAGCGTCCGCGTCTTTGTGTTTTTTACCTGACTTATGAATAATGTTAAAGTCATATTCTTGCAGGCGGAGAATCCAGCGACCCAGGCGTCCAGTCAAGTTCTTGAGAGTGGAGAGCAAGCATAATGCCTGGTGGTCCGTAACAATTGTGAAATGACGCCCGTGTAAATAGGGACGAAACTTCTGTACGGACCAAACAACAGCCAGGCACTCCTGCTCAGTTATCGTATAGTTCTTCTCGGCATCGGTGAGTACGCGGCTGGCTTATGCAACGACTCTCTCGCGCGAAGAGTTGTCTCGTTGCAGAAGAATGGCGCCGATGCCATTGCCGCTAGCATCTGTGTGCAAGAGAGTCGGGGCAGTCTCATCAAAATGGCAAAGCACAGGTTCAGACGTGAGAGCACCCTTCAGCATGTCAAAGGCTGCTTCACATTCTTGAGACCAGAGAAAGGGTACGCTGGAAGCAAGTAGCTTGTGTAGCGGCGCAGCGATGGATGTAAAGTTGCGTATAAAGCGACGGAAATAATAAGCGAGGCGAAGGAAGCTTCGCAAGTCTTTAGGCCTTTCTGGACGAGGGAAGCGAAGGACCGCAGCAATCTTGTCAGGGTCAGGACGTATGCCCTCCTTGCTCACGACATGCCCCAGGACCTTAACAGATCTGCTGGCGAAACGGCATTTCTTCGTGTTGAGCTGAAGACCAGCGTCGGCAAGGCACGTCAGAACTTCATCTAAGCGTTGCAGGGGCTGAGGAAATGTTGATGAAAATACGACAATGTCATCCAGGTAGCAGAGGCAAGTTTTCCATTTCAGGTGACGCAGCACGGTGTCAATCATGAGTTCAAAAGTCGCAGGTACATTGCATAGCCCGAAAGGCATGACGTTGAATTCATAAAGTCCATCAGGGGTGGCAAACGCTGTTTTTTCTTTATCGTCTTCGTGCATTAGGATTTGCCAATAGCCGGAGCGCAGATCGAGGCTTGAAAAGTATTCTGCACCTTGTAGTGAATCAATGGCGTCGTCAATGCGAAGCATATGGTATACGTCCTTTCGAGTGATCTTATTGAGGGCCCGGTAATCGACGAAAAAGCGCACGGAACCGTCTTTTTTTATTCGAACCAAAACAACCGGAGATGACCAAGGGCTAGCTGAGGGCCGGATGACCTTCTGTTTTAGCATGTCCGCGACATTTTCTTCTATGATTTTCCGCTCGGCTAGGGACACGCGGTACGGGCTCGGCGCACTATGGACACGTAATCTGTCTGAATGCGATGCGCTGCAGCTGTGGATTGGCCCAGAGTCTACGAATGGGCATCAAAAGAATTTGCGTGTTTGTTCAACAAAGCAAGCAGCTGCTGCATCTGTGAAGGTGGGAAGTCACTGCTGATGGCTGCAGTAAGGGCGGAGGGAGAAGCAGTAGCACAAGTAGAAGGGTCCGTGGAACACATAGTTGCAAGGGGCACGACGCATACAGGCCCTGGGTCGGCCGCGCAAGCCACTGTGGTGTCTTGCGGAAGGAGAATTTTCTCCGATGTCGCGTTCGTGGCGGTGACAAGCGCCGAGCCATTGAAAAATCGAACTAAACCTGGTGCAAAAGCGATGCCTTTATGAAGACAACGGGAAGAGGGCAAGACCAAGACGTCACCATGGTCGATATCGGTCGACATAATGGTAATAATTCGCTGTCGACCGCGAGGCAGTTCAGTATCTTCCGCAGCGATCAGGCGCAACGGCGTGTACGTGTCTTCCCCAAGTAAGAAGTCGGTGTCCGCAAGATGCACGACGCGTTGACCACAACAAATAGCCGCGGAAGCAGAAGACAGAAAATCCCACCCTAAAATAAGTTGATGAGCGCACGGGGACAGCACAGCTAATTGCATATGGTGCCGAATATCATCAATCACGGCACGGGCAGTACAAAGAGCGGAAGGTCGAACAGTGTCCCCTTGGGCTGCAACTAGCGTCGGTCCATCGTATGGCGTCGTGACTTTCCTGAGACGGGAACATAAATCTGCGTGAATAACGGAAATTGTCGCACCTGTGTCCATCAAAGCATCGACGGGCACTCCTTGGACAAACACCGAGAGCATATTGGACGGGCGCGCTGGAGGAATTTCAGTCCTGGTGTCGTATACAGTTTGTCCTCCAAAAGCTGCATTGCTTAGTTTTCCGGACGAATGTTAGAGTTGAGGGAGACGGGCCGTAGTGGAGAGGTGGAGCGGCGGAACGGCGAAGGGGAGCGGCGTCTGGCTGAACAGTAAGTACTGCGGTCTTCAGTCGATGCGGGCGGAGAAGTAGAGCGGAGCGGAGGTGAAGAGAAACGCCGGCTTTGGGCAGAGGCTCCACTGGAAAAGTTGCGTTCGGAGATGTCGTATCCCCGACGCTCGTCCTGCTGGAGCTTGCGGCAGAAACGTGAAATATGACCGCGATAGCCGCAGTAACAGCACGTGGGACGTGACGGACGCTATGGCGGATAGTACAGGGGGCTAGGTGCTCCGGGAGTCAGTGCAGTCAAATGGGCCGATGAAAGCTCGGGCGGCATCGACGAGATGTTTACGGGAGGCGCGGCAGCAACCGAAGCGTACGTGGGTAGCGGCACCGTAGAGTTGGCGTTGCCTGGAGGCGTGGCAGCAACTTCCGCGTACGTTGGTAGGGGACGAGAGACGGAGGGTTGCACGCGCGTGGAGCAGGTCAAGGACGCCAGTTCATCCCTGATGATGTCACGCAAGGCCGTGCTAGAAGGCGCACTGGGACACCCCAACGGTGACGACAAGCCCATATATTGTAATTCTTCGTGTATCATAGCTCGTATCATGACACGCAGATGTGGGTCCGCCGTAGAAGAATAGTCGCCAACATCCGGCTGCAGGCGAACAGACTCAAGTTCGTCCAGGATCTGACACGTTGTGACGATGTCAGTGATTGTAGCGGGGTTCTTGATGGCAAGGGCGTTGAAGGCGACTGATCTAATGCCTTTCATACTTTGTCTGACTCTGACATAGATGAACTCACACGGCGGAAAAGCGCAAGAACGTCCTCGATATACGATGTGTAAGACTCGCCTGGCTGCTGTTGGCGAGAATCGAGGGTTTTCTTTGCGACGGTAGAACGAACAGCCGGTGTACCAAATACTTGGCGGAGCTGCTGCTTGAAGGCAGCCCAGTGAGTAAAGTCTATCTCGTGGTTGAAGAACCACGTCTTCGCCACACCCGTCAGGTAGAAGGAGACGTGGCGCAGCTTGTTGGGGTCGTCCCAATGGTTGGCGGAACTTACTCGCTCGTAGTCATCCAGCCAGTCCTCCACATCTTCCCCACGAAGACCAGCGAAGAGATGGGGGTCACGCTGGTGGCTGCTTAAGATGTAAGGGGTGGCTGGTGGTGTCAGAACGGTAGCGGTAGAAGTGGAGGGTGGTGCCTCCTGAAACATGCTGGCGGACAGTGGGCGCAAGCGGCAGCCTGAACGTAGCTCCAGGGGGGTAGACTGAGCGGGCAGAGGACTGAGGATCGAAGGAGCTACCTCCACCACTTAAGACGTCTCTTTTGGCACGGCGTTTATTCGGCCTGAGTACTTGGGAGCGAACCAGCAAAGGCACACACCCGATGATGATGGTCACACATAACTGAAGATGAGGATCGACCAACGTCGATGATGATAATATGCAGATGAAGAAGACGTGCGTAATAAACGCGCACACCATATATATATATATATATATATATATATATATATATATATATATATATATAAACTTTATTTGGCTGGAAAATATTTTAAGTAGCGGCCGATGCCAGTGGGGCCCTGGACTGAGGGGCTCTGACCACCGCTACTTGCCTTATGAATACTTTCCCATTTTTCCATGATTGATTTATTTATCCTTCAATAAATTATAGATTTAGCTAATTCAAAAAGTAATGTCACAAAATCAGAATTAAGTTATTATTAATATTATTATTCAAAATTTACGTCTATCCTTTACTGCATTTATTTATTATTAAATTCATATTACTATTCCTATCTAGGCAACGCTGACTAACTTATAATAGACTACTTAATTGTTTTATTATTGGTTCGTTTCCCATCTTCAATTATTAATTTATTTTCCTTTATTTTTTATTACTTATTCATTTATATACTAATTTATTTTAAATTTCGATCATAATACCACCCGGTTCGTATCCTATCCTCCACAGTGGGTTGTGCCATTGATTGAGGCATCATCATTATCATCATCGTCATTATCAAAGTGCAGCGAACCGTGCACCACCGAAAATCGTGCCCGAGAGGCCGACCGTAAGCGGCAGGCCAGAAGGACGACGCGTTTCGCGAATCGGAGAATGCGGTGAAGAGCCGCAAAAAGTTTCTTCGCTGTCGAAATGCGATGTCGAAAGGTTCATGGCTACAGCATGGGTTAGTTGCGATGACACTACCCATCTGGTCGTTGTCGGCGTCAATGTGGATGTACATGTCCGGACGGAAAAGGGAGTTTACGCGTTGCGTGTTCGAGACATTTAGCTTGCAATGCCACACTGATCCGGTCGAATCGACCATACAGCGGCGTACGTACATCGATTTCACATTATCAAGGAATGTGTCTGCAGTTGCGAGTATGCCGATCAGTGTATACCATAGCGACCACAAAGCCATTGTGACCGTCGTTACTAAGTGACAATGAGTGATGCAATAAAGTTTTTTTCACAAGTTTTCTTACGACAAGGTTTACAGCTCCGCTGGTTATCCACCTTCGCAGGGCGGAATGACCTTTAGTTTTTTTCTCAGTATTGAACAGGCACAGTCAAGGTAAAGCTCACTTGTAGATTATGGCTAGCATTGGCTCATGTAATTTAAGTGCTCCCGACCTCAAGTACCAGGTCTCCCATGCAGTCCGTTTTTCGCAGCGCTGCCAGCCCTCAACCACTTGGCCCGACGAGATGCCGACAAGCTGCTTAAAACCTCCCTCGATTTGACTTACCTTCATCTGCGTACTTCAACTTGTGTCATCTGCCTTATGAACTTTAACTGATTAGTCAATAAATTACACCCTTGGAAACCTTTTCTGCGGGCAATAATTTAACAACAAGAAAGCGCATTGACAGTGAAATTTATTCCGGGCTGTCGCTGTGACACGCAGGCGAAGATTTCGGCATTGCAGCCCAGGTGCCACCTCTTTTCTCGATCTTCAGCTGGCTGCCAAGGCGAAGCTCAAGTGCAGATTTTCGATGGATCTGATCAACTTGTTTTCTCGATCCCTGAGGTCTTTTTACTTGCGCTTGCCTGTTTTCTTAGGCTTGCCAGCACTCGTACGCTTGGCCCGACGAGAATGCGTTGAGGAGCTGCTTACCGCCTTCCTCGACTTGGCCCGCTTTCCTTTGCGGGTCGACGAAGAACGGGTGCTACGGGCGTGGCGGCGCCGTTTCCCGCCACTCCTGGTGCTCATGCTCGCTGTTGAGGTGCTGCTTTTGGAGCGGTGGCGGTGGCTCCTGCTGCGGCCCTTCTTTCTTCCATGGCTTGACTCGGAGTCGGTAGTAGGTATATATAAATATTGTCACGAAGATAATAAATACGAACTTGCCGGAAGAGAACAGCCTTCTTTAATGATGGCCGACACTCAAGAGAACGCGCGCACACATGCGCCCTTCATCGTCTTCTCTCTGGCGATCTTGTGCCTGTAGTGGGCAGCTGACTTATGACGATCCGTGCCTGTAGTGGGCATCTTACTTCGCGTCATTACTCCCCACGTGAAAAGCGACCGTCCCGGTCGGCGGTTGGAGAGGGTAAAGGGCGACAGAGGGCGTGGGAGAGAGTTGATCAAAGGGGCACTTCTTCACGGGCGTAGTACGGCTTCATACGTACTACGTGCACAATCTCGGCTCGAGCTCGCCGTCGGCTCGAGCTCATATTAGTACTCTGAAAGACGACCTCGTAGTTCACGTCGCTGAGTCGCCTGACGATCTTGTACGGGCCAAAGTATCGGCGCAGTAATTTTTCTGACAGCCCTGATGACGGACGGGTGTCCACACCCAAACATAGTCGCCGGGTTCGTAGTGGATGTGCCTTCGGCCACTGTTGTAACGGCGGGCGTCGGTACTCTGCTGGTTGCGGATGCGCTTGCGAGCAAGCTGTCGAGCTTCTTCGGCTTTCTGGATGATGTCGTCAGCGTTGTCACTTCTTGTTTTTCCGTTGTCTACCGGGAGCATGGCGTCTAAAGGTGTTGTTACGCAGCGCCCATAAACCAGTTCAAATGGTGTGAATCGGGTGGTTTCCTGCACAGCCGTATTGTATGCGAATGTCACGTATGCTAAAATTTGGTCCCATGACTTGTGTTCTACGTCAACGTACATGGAGATCATATCGGCCATAGTTCCGTTGAGGCGCTCGGTTAGTCCATTAGTTTGTGGGTGATAGGCCGTGGTTTTCCGATGATTGGTGTGGGTCAGCGTGACGATCTCTTGCATTAAGTCAGCAGTAAACGCAGTTCCTCGATCGGTTATTAAGATGGAAGGGGCCCCATGACGTAGTACGATTTCATGGACAAAAAACATCGCGACTTCTGTAGCGGTTCCGCGGGGCACAGCTTTGGTTTCTGCGTACCTCGTTAGGTAGTCCGTTGCGACGACTATCCATTTGTTTCCTGTGGACGACGTAGGGAACCGATCGAGGAGGTCCATTCCCACCTGTTGAAATGGTGCTGGAGGAGGGTCCAGGGGTTGCAGAAGACCAGCAGGTTTCAAAGGTGGAACCTTGCGCCGTTGACAATCACGGCAGCTTCTCACGTAGCGCTGAACGGACGAGAATAGTTGTGGCCTGTAATACTTATGGCGTATGCGCGCTAACGTCCTGGCGAAGCCTAAGTGTCCGGCACACGGGTCGTCATGACACGCCTGCAGTACTTCTTCGCGCAGCGAAACCGGGACGACAAGAAGGAACGTTTCTTGGCTGTTTTCGGAGTTCTTTTTGTAGAGCACGTCGTTCCGGAGGCAGTAAGAAGTCAGACCTCGTGACATCGGTCGTGGGACAACAACGTCGGCTCCCTGAAGGTATCTAATGAGGGGAAGCAATGTACTGTCTGCACGTTGGAGGTCAGCCATCTCGACAGTGTCCACTACACCAAGAAACGGGAAATATTGCTCTACGTCACAGGGCTTCCAAGGTATAGGTGAACGTGAGAGGCAGTCAGCGTCGCCGTGCTTCTGTCCGGATCGATATACCACTGTGACGTCGTACTCCTGAAGGCGGAGGCTCCAACGAGCGAGGCGGCCTGAAGGGTCCCTAAGACTCGCAAGCCAACACAGTGAGTGGTGGTCACTTACTACGCGAAAAGGGCGGCCGTAAAGGTAGGGTCGGAACTTGCCGATGGCCCAAACGACAGCTAGACACTCCTTTTCAGTCGTGGAATAGTTGACCTCCGCCTTTGTGAGACTGCGGCTCGCGTAGGCTAGCACTCGTTCGGCTCCGTCTTGCCACTGAACGAGTACAGCACCAAGCCCCACGTTGCTGGCGTCTGTGTGGATTTCTGTGTCAGCCTTGTCGTCGAAATGCGCGAGTACGGGGGCTGTTTGCAGTCGCTTCCGCAATTCTGTAAAGGCTTCCTGTTGTTCTTCCGTCCACTCGAAGGGTACATCTTGGCGTGTGAGTCTCGTTAATGGTTCGGCGATCCTTGAAAACCCCTCGACAAAACGACGGTAGTAGGCGCAGAGACCTAAGAATCGCTGAACTGCCTTCTTGTCTGCTGGACGCGGGAACTCAGCGACGGCAGCTAGCTTCTCGGGGTCTGGCCGAATACCGCGGGGGCTGACTACGTGTCCGAGAAACTTTAGCTCCTGAAAGCCAAAATGACATTTCTGAGGCTTGATAGTCAGATTTGCTTTGCTGATTGCGAGGAGTACATTCTTGAGTCGTTCGAGATGTTCATCAAACGTTCTGGAAAACACCACAACGTCGTCTAAGTAGACTAAGCACGTCTGCCATTTCAGTCCAGAGAGAACAGTGTCCATCATCCGCTGAAATGTGGCAGGTGCGGAACACAGGCCGAATGGGAGGACTTTAAATTCATATA
The DNA here is from genome assembly GCF_013339745.2 of Dermacentor silvarum. Lineage (NCBI taxonomy): Eukaryota > Metazoa > Arthropoda > Arachnida > Ixodida > Ixodidae > Dermacentor > Dermacentor silvarum. The sequence goes on from NC_051154.1 coordinate 302,642,425, forward strand.
ATCCATCAGGAGTCACAAATGCCGTTTTTTCAAGGTCACGCTCATCTAGTTCGATCTGCCAGTACCCAGACTTAAGATCCAACGAGGTGAAAAATTGGGCGTGGCGTAGACGGTCCAGAGCGTCATCGATCCGCGGCAGAGGATAAACGTCGCGTTTGGTGACACTATTAAGCCGTCTGTAGTCTACGCAGAAGCGTAGTGTGTTGTCCTTCTTTTTAACTAAAACGACGGGTGACGCCCATGGACTTATAGACGGCTGAATCACGTCATCATCTAACATTTCTTGAACCTGGCGCTTTATCACCTCCCTTTCCGTAGGCGCAACGCGGTAAGGATGCTGACGAACGGGGCGTGCTGACTCGTCCGTAGGAATGCGATGCTTCGTAACGGAGGTGCGCCGTACTTAGATTCGGTAGAGAAACAGACAGAGAAGTCGTTGATAAGGTCCAGTAGCTGCTGTTTCTGTCATTCCGATAAGCCCGGGTTAATCTGAATGCGATCGCTCAGGTTGGCCTGTATCGATGAATTAGGGGAAGCAGTTTCTAGCGAGGCGACATCAGGGAAGGCAGCAATTTCATGGAGGAAGGCGACAGCTGTGCCTTGCGGTAAGGGCTGATATTCGTTGCTGAAGTTTGTCAGCAGGACTAATGAGCGTCTTGCTGAAGCTGAACGAGGCCCCGTGCAATGCAGATGTTCCGCTCAAGCATTAACGGAATGTTTGCCTCGGCGATGCCCTCATATCCGTCGAATGCGTCGCACGTTACCAGAGTCAGTAGGCTGCTTCTTGGCAGTAGCGTTATGCTGTCTTCGACGATGCGCAAGGCGTTTTCGGTGCGATTCTCGTCGCCAGCATCGCTTGCTATGGCTTTTGCCGTAGAGAACGTCACGCTCGATTTTTTCAGGTTAATTATGGCTCCATTCGCCTGTAGAAAGTCCAAGCCGAGTATCAAGTCTCTCGAGCAGCTGGGCAGAATAATGAAGACCCCGACGTACGTAAATCCACGAATATTTACCCGAGCGGTGCATCTGCCCACGGGAATTAATAGATGCCCTCCAGCAGTACGGACATGCGACCCAGTCCACTGCGTAAAAACTTTCTTTAACTTTGACGCAAGCTCTCTGCTCATAATCGAGCTGTCCGCACCAGTGTCAATTAAAGCGGTAACTTCTTCGTCGTCTATGGTAACCAGTATGTCTGACGTTACCACTTGCCTTTGGGCACTGGAGTGTGACTGAACGTCGGTGCTTTGTCGTCGTTGTCGTCGTGATGGAGGATATTCGAAGCGCTCGGCGTCAGCGGCCTCACCTCCGGAGGTCGCTGGACTCAGTTTTCCGGGTTTGCAGGGCTGGGCGAACGACGCCTACGAGCGTCTCGATGAAATGAGGGACTTGGCGATCGGTATCGAGCAGGCGATGCAGAACGGGGCTCGTACCTTCGCTGCTCGAATGAACTGTCGCGACTCGCGAAGAAGTTCTCTATCTCCATCGGGCGCTGACCAGGTCGTGGACGAGGTGCACCTGGAGGGAACCCGCGGAGGCCCACTCGTCGATAGGGGCACATCCTGTAGACGTGGCCAGCCTCTCCGCAATGAAAACATAGGGGCCTGAGGTAAGGAGCCCGCCAAACGTCGCTTTTTCTGGGCCTCGACTCCTCGATGGACGGTGGACTGCGACGCCTGAACACTACTTCAGTCTGTTCGGAGGGGCGCATGACGTTTGAGGGGCCGTACAGCGACGGTCGTCGTACGGCGTCCGCATAAGTCATTCGGACTGGCTCCCGCTGTTGTGGTACCTCGTAGCGTTCAGGAGCTTGGACGGCTTGCCTAATCTCGTCTCGCACTATCTCCGCCACAGTAATTCGGGCTGTCGGCGCGTCGGTTACCTGCATTTTGTGGAGCTCTTCTCTTACCACAGCCCTGATCAATTCGCGTAAGTCCTCGAGGTGGTTTTCCGAGGTCGTGCTAGAGGGGCTGTGTGAAAGTTCCATCACGTTGCGGTTGTATTGTCTGGCACGCTGTCGAAGGGCCCTTTCCATTGCTGTCGCTTCAGCAAGGAAGTCTGCAAGTGTTGTGGGCGGATTCCGAATAAGTCCAGCAAAGATCTCTTGCTTCACACCTCGCATCAAATGTCGCACCTTCTTGTCTTCGGCCATTGAGGCATCCGCACGTCTGAACAGCTGAGCCATGTCTTCAGTATACGTGGTGACGCTCTCGTTCGGGGCTTGGAATCTTGCCTGTATTGCCAGCTCCGCTCGCTCCTTCCTGTCCATGTTGGAGTATGTGGCGACCAGCTGCTGTCGAAATTCGTGCCACGAAGTCAATGTCGTTTCATGGTTATGGAACCACGTCCTCGCGGAGTCTTGGAGCGCGAAGTACACGTTGCGCAACTGCGGTCTTCGTTCCATCCGTTGCATTCGGCGACCCGCTCGAAATGGTCTAGCCAATCTTCCACGTCTTCAGTAGCATCTCCGTGGAACGCAATCGGCGTCTGTGGCTGGTTGAAGATGATCTGCGCCGGCGAAACAGCCGCAGCAGCAGGAGGCTGTGGGCTCAGGTTCATCTTCCGGATACGATCGGGCAATAGACCGTGCTCAGGTTGAAGCCCTTGAAGACGGCGGCTGGTGCGTACGTGCACAGGAGTAATCTCTCCCGGACTACTCACTGGGGATGAGTCAGGGGTACGCTGCGTCTCCGGCAATGGTATCATATAACCCGCACCTCCACCAGTAAAATGTCACGAAGATAATTAATACGAACTTGCCGAAAGAGAACAGCCTTCTTTAATGATGGCCGACACTCAAGAGAACGCGCGCACACATGCGCCCTTCGTCGTCTTCTCTCTGGCGATCTTATGCCTGTAGTGGGCAGCTTACTTCGCGTCAATATATATATATATGTATATATATATATATATATATTCGTTTTACTTTTTAAAAGTGACAAAACGGTTTTTTAGTTTGTTTCACAACGCATAATTTGGCCAGAGGGCGCTGTAACTACGGAAGGTCCGCTCCGCTACGCTATACGCATAACTAAAACGTGAAAATCGTCCGCCGCTCCGCTGTGGCTTAGCGGGGCACCTCGGAGCTGAGCGGACCGTAAAGACGCTCAACTAAAACACTCTAATTTCGCTTGCCGAGACTAGACGGGCAAGTTTAGAGTGTCAATGTTGGCGGTGACGCTCGCCTTCTGAAATCATTGGTTCGCGGCAATTCAAATATTTCTGTCTCTGCTATTATGGAACTAATTTGAAAAATTCTTGCGGTAGGACACTCCTTAGAGAGCAGGTGTCAACTTCCAGCGTATAGCCAAAATTTGCTATGTGGCCTGGTGAGGGGTCCTTTAACGCATCCCGCTCGTCCTGTCACCGCTCCTTTGTTGCTCTCTGGCACCTTTGGCAGACGACAAACTTGACGGGTTGCTGTAAGTGCACCGCGGAAAGAGAGAAATGTATCGACGCCGCACCAGCTGAGAGAAGACGTGTTCAGTGGGACAGTAATTAAGGTCCTTTTCAAATATTTATCCGCGATTATATTAAAGTACAGTGATCACCGATTCAAGAACAGTTCGTTGACGAGCTCAGGTGCGCAGAATGTAAAAGCGCTGAAGTTTATAGTACTAGCAAGTAGTCATCATACCGTATTGGTGAAGCAGCGCACTGACATACCAATACGGCATATGATGAATAATTACCAACTCGCCCAACTATCCCCATTACTAGCAAGTAGGTTTCGCGAGTTAAACATATTTACTAGCACCGATGGCGACGTAATGGGAAGAACGCAATCGAGTAAGAAATAAAAGACGTGAGACAGTATTCCAGAGGGAAAACCCGGCCTGTATGCCTGCCGGCGTCGTAACCTTGTGGTTTATTGAACTGCATGATGTAACTTCAACCCGGAAGATAGGATGTCAAGTACATCTTCTTCGGAGACTGTGTGTTGACGCGCTGCTAAGTGCTCGTCATCTCGGCCATCTCGGACATCTTTGCCGGGACGTAGGCAGCGTTTTCATTACCCGCAGGCAGAACGTTGATGGTGGTGTTATCCTGCTGCGAGCACGTCGGACCCGAGGTCTTTCTCATTGTACTGACCATGGACAGGAAGCCTGGAGCCGTGGTTGAGACCCCTGGCTTGGCTTGCTGTGTCTTCTCAGAAGCGTCTCCCAACTTCTCCCCGGCAGTGTTTTCGCTGACGCTCAACAGGGCTAACTGGGAACGGATCTTATTTATGCGCCTGCGCCACCGGCGTCGGTGGCGCTTCTGAGACCCCGCTGCTGCATGGTGGCCTTCGCTATTTGGGTTTACCTTGAACTTCTTAGCTGCTGGCTGCAAATCGTCAACTGCTGGATCTTGCTGCATTTCCGTCTTGTCGATCTCCACAATGCTCCTTGTCTATCGAGCTACTGACTACTGAGCGTCAGGAGCCTCAATGGTAGAACACTACTGCTTGTTCCGCTCAACACAAGTGGCACCTACCCACTACGGAAAGCACGAACCGAACGTTGACAGCAGTGCTCCTCTTCTTTCTCGCCCAACCCGCGGAACGTGCTCACAGCAGCTTATTCAACAAGCACACCTCAAACGAGAACTGCGAGGGCCGCTCCCACGCAGGTACCGGAAGACTGTGGCCCTCCGCCTTCTCGCAGGCCCTCTGGACAGCCCGAAGTTGAAGCGAGAGGTCGCCACTTTTAAGGGCTTCCTCCCAGTTCTATTCGTTGTTGAATTCTGTGTCGCGTAACGCAGGACATTGCCAGAACATATGAGCTAGTGGGCAGCACGCCTTTCCGCAGTCCGGGCATTGCGGTTCGATGTTGGGCGAGAAGTGACTAAATCTGCCCCTCGAAGGGAAATACCCCGTTTGGAGCATCCTAAAGGCCGTCGGTTGCGATCGAGTGAGTCTAGGGTGAGGAAGTGGAAAATCCCTCCGAGAAAGATGATAATGAGTCAAGATCTCGTGGAAAGTGAGGAGCGAGTCCCTGTACCTCACGGCGTCCCCGCCTTCGAATCCGCCGGGACCGCCGCGGTGAGCGAAACCTCGCGCACGGTCATGGGCAAATTCATTGGCGTTGGGAACATCGTGATGTACGTTGGCCCCATGTGGGCCGGGAACCATTTTATGGTGTGAAACCCGGCAGCCCCCTCGCTTCCGAGAATGGCCGCTGCCTCCCGCGAGATCGAGCCCGAAGCGAAAGCCCTGGCTGCGGACCGCGAGTCCGTGAATATATTTGGACGCGACGGGTCCTTCATTGCTATAGCGATGGCCATTTGCTCAGCCACCGTTGCCGAAACATTTCGAACCAAGGCAGAACATAGGAGTTTGCCAGTATGGTCGACAGAAACTACTGCGAAGCAATTGGAACGCCCGTACTGGGCTGCATCGACAAAGGCTGCGAGATCCTGACTATCTGCAACCGATTTTAATAAAGAACGGGCCCGAGCTATGCGACGCCCTACATTGTATTGCGGGTGGACATTTTTTGGAAGTGGAGCTGCCGTAAACGTACCTCTGATTGAGGACGGTAGAGTCACTTTGGCTCGTTATTCTCCGTAAGACCGCAGCCTATGGATTCCAGGAAGCGCCTACCAGCCCGCGAGGACGATAGACGCATTTCCTGTGCCATCTGCTGGACCTCGATCACCTCCGAGAGGGAGTTATGCATGCCTAATTGTATGAGCTTCTCTGTGCTTGTGGTGATAGGCAAGCCTAGAATTCGCTTTATACTTTTGCGCATTAGTGCATCGATTTTTACCTCTTCCCTTTTGGACCAGTGCAGCGCCGAAGGGACGTAATTAGTGTGGCTCACGAGAAACACATGGTAGAGCCGAAGGAGATTGCTCTCGCTCAGTCCTCCCCTGCGGTTGGAGACCCTGAGTATGAGCCTAATCATGTTCTCCGTCTTGGAGGTGATGCGGGCTATAGTCTGTGAGTTGCCCCCCTTGGACTACCTGTAGGGGTCCGAGGATCCTGATGGAGTCTACCCTGATATCACCAGCGCATCCTGTGTGTATAGAGCTATGGGAATCTGCTCTAAAGGAGTGAAGTTCCTCACTCCTTGTCGGGCGGGTCTATAAAATAATAACTGGGACTTAGCCGGTGACAGGCTCAGGCACGAACCGACTAGAAAATTCTCCGTGATGTCTAGTGCCTGTTCAAGCACCTGCTCTACCCCGGCGTCGGACCCTCCCATGCACCCCACGGTGATATCGTCCGCGTAGAGAGCATGGTTAGTCCCGCGCATCATGACGAGTCGCTCCGAGAGGCACTTAATGGCAATATTGAAGAGTAGAGGAGATATGACTGCCCCCTGTGGGGTGCTTCTCGCTCCCAAGGTATATTCCCTGGATTTGACTTGACCGATCTTGATGGTAGACCTGCGATCCCTGAGAAAGGAGCTAACGTACGCGTGGAAACGTTGTCCCGGCCCCATATCCGAGAACGCCTCAAGCACAAACTTGTGCGAGATATTGTCAAAAGCTTTGTCCAGGTCTAGAGCTAGTATGCCTCTAGTATTCCTGGTGTAGTTGTCAATAATTTGTTTCTTGATAAGGAGCATGACAAGCTGTGTGGATAGTGCAGGTCTAAATCCCCCCATATTGTGTGGAAATAGCTCTTTGCATTCAATGTACCCGGATACCCGATTGTGAATCGCATGTTCGGCCACCTTGCCCCCGCAGGACGCAAGCGAGATGGGCGCATGTTCTCCGGCGATAGAGGTTTACCTGGCTTTGGGATGAGCACAACCGAGGCCGTCTTCCAGGATTCGGGGACCAGCCCCGTCTCCCAGATTTTATTGACTTCCTCAGTGAGCTTCTCGATGGATTTAGCGTCCAAGTTACGTAAGAGCTTCTATGAGATCCCACCCGGGCCCGGTGCCGAGCGCCCGTTGAGCTAATGGAGGACCTCCCGAATTGCGGCTTCAGTGAAAGCTGCGTCCAGCTCCTCAACCAGTCTCCCCCGGTAACGAGGATAGTCCGCGTCACCGGAAGGGCCCAGCGGAATATATCTGTCCGCTAACCCCTGCAGGAGGGCCTTTTCGGACACCCCTTTCGCCTTTTGGCTATGAACGATTCTGTCAATAGCCAATCTCTGATTACCCTTGGACTGCGACTCATCAAGTAATTGTTTGAGGATATTCTATTTGCCTCCCACTCTCATCTGTCCGTCAACCGAAGAACATACTTCGTTCTACTGCTGTTTCGACAGTTCAATAAGGTAGGCTTCAATCTCGCGATTCAGCTGTGCAATTATCTTTCGAAGTCTGCGATTTAATCTTTGCGTCCTCCGACGGGCTAGGATGGAATTCTTGGCCTCTAAGAGGTACGCGAGACGCGCATCCATCCGATCAACCCTCGGGTCCGTTTTGACAACCTTGGTCGCAGCATTAGCATCCTTATTGAGCCTTGCAAAGAACCTGTCTAAGCTGTCGTATTCATCCTGGTCCTCCTTTCGCAATTTCCGAAAGGCATCCCAGTCCATCACTTTAAATTCTATGAGGGGAGCTGCATTGACTGCTAGGGCAATAGCCAATATGAAGTGGTCGCTACCTAGGTTCACTTGTAAATTTTGCCACCCTGCCCCTGGAACGTTCTTGGCGAACGCCAAGTCCGCAGTTGTGTCTCGGGCCACCGACGTGCCAGTTCTCGTCGGGTATTGTGGATCCGTAATAAGTTCCAGCGAAGAGTCCGATACCGCCTTTAGGAGATTGTTACCCTTGGGGGATTGCCTATGGTAGCCCCAAGCGTCTTGCGGAGCATTAAAGTCTCCCGCTACCACGATGGGGGCTCCCTTGGCCAGAGCCACCGCTTTTGCCATGATTGAAGCGAAAGCCTGCCGGTTGTCCGACGGCGAGCTGTAGACATTCAGGATGAAAACGCTGTTTTTGAGCCAGCGTTTGGGGATGATTTCGACCATAATCACCGCCATCCTGGTTTTGCCCAGTTGTAATATGTGTTCCTGAAAGAAGCATTTTTTTGCGACCAAGGTTGCCAAACCACGCTTCCCCTCCTCGCGCACCGAGACGACTCGATCGCCCAGGAAGGTTAGCGCATCACGGAGAGTTTCCTGTAATATATTTACGTGCGGTTTGACCGCCTGAGAAGCGACAAACTGCTGCAGCGGAGCCCTGCGCCTTTTGAAACTAGCGCAGTTCCACTGCCAGACGACCAGCTGATTAGTGTTGCCCGCCATGATTACTCTTCTCAATTAGCCTCTCCCTTATGGGGTTCACTGCTACAGCACCTGAAGGTGACTGCGCAATGCTCGGGCCTTTCGGAGGCGAGCGTGCCGTAGCTAGCGCTGCCTGCGTACTTTCAAGAGACGACACTCTTTTAAGTAGGGTAGTCAAGCTATCAGCAAGTTTAATCGATTGCTGCATGCTTTCCAGTGCCTTGCTGTTGGACTCGGTCTCCATAGAGTCCCACTCCCCTTGCAGGAGCGCGGCCCCATATACGTTTACCCGAGCGCGCCTGTGCCTCCCCTGGTGGGTCATCTGCTGTCTCTCGCCCTGCGAGGAGTAAGATTTGCGAAACGACTCAAAGTCGGCTCTCATCTGTTGAAGCTCGGCCTTCAAGCGAGCACTCTCTTGGATCAACGTAGCTACCCTAGAGTCTTCCCTATGCTCGGGCAATGCTACCTGCGTTACCTTTGGTGGCGGCGCCGCTGGCTTCGGCTTGGCACGATCCGCCCAGGTAGGCTCTTCCTGGATCCGCACCCGGGAGTGAGAGCGCTCTCTGGAACGAGAGCGAGAGCTGCGCCGGCGGCCAGCTGGCGTGACGGAGCACCCCCGCCAGGGAGCGCTTGCGATGCTGGAATCACGTGGCCGGCCCTCCTGGGCCAGCTGTTGCTGAGTCTTTTTGGCTAGGGTGCCTCGATGCCCAGCGCCGCCGGACGGCGGCGCTGGCATCGAGGACACCCTATTTTTGGCGCGCTTGCAGCGCCGTCTTCTCCGTCGCACGACGTAAGGGACTTGAAAGCGTTCTTTACACGTTCTTTCCGCCATGGGATGTGGTCCTCCGCAAAGGGAACATTTCGGTGAGCACTGGTGATCTTCGGGTGGCGAGGCGAATCCACAGTCTCTGCACACCCTCTTGTTTGGGTTAGGGAAAACATCGGCTTTGTCGCCTCGGACTCCACACGCGTAACGCACGTCGGTTTGCCGCTTGTAGAGCGTGCAGCGTAGCAAGCTGACGCCGCACATGACGTAGTTTGACACCTTCATGCCGTCGAAAAGCACTACCAGTGTAGTGGTCTTGATTGATCGGTTTGGCTTCTAGGGCCTTTGGATTTCGCCGGTTGACAATCATCGTTTGGAGCTGGGCCTTGCTGATGTCGGTGTCCACGTCTCGTATGACTCCTTTACAGGTTCTATCCGGGGCCGCCATATATGCCACTACCTCGTATGATCCTTCGCTTAATCGAATCTGTTGGAACCTTGCGTAGGCGTTGGGATTCTTCTTCGCCGGAGCGCAAACGACGAGAATGTTCTGGGCAACGTTAGGGCAAACTATGTCACCCTTAGTCTCTGCCGGGGCTAGAGCAGCCGCCATGGCAAGAGCTGAATGACAACTTCAAATGAACGGGTTAACAAGGCGTCCAAATATAGAGTACATGTAACAAACTACTGATACATACATACATACATACATACATACATACATACATACATACATACATACATACATACATACATACATACATACATACATACATACATACATACAAACCATATTAAACATGATGCACAAAATTAAAAGCCTGGACTTTTCCTTTTACTTCGGGTCATTGACAATAATTTTTATATATTTTTATTTATTTTATTTATCACATACTGCGGACCGAATACGGTCCAAGCGGGAGAGGCAGAATACAAAAAGGACAAAAATATTCGACCTTGAAAAAAAGCACACGTATTGAAGAAAAAAAAAGACTAAATATGGACGATGCATACTGGTACACAACTGAGCGAGATATATGCATGAATAAGAAAAAGCCACGAAGGAAAAGAAGCAACGCGCAAGGATTACCAATATAGCACATCACAGACACCGCATTCTGACGGTCCAAATCATTCATCAGGGGCAAGAAGGAGAGAATCGTGCGACAGTGCATTCCGTTCTGCGATTGTATTGGGGGAAAATGAATACTTGTAAACATTCCTACGAACAAAAGTAGGTTCAATGTAGTGTTGATGCCAATGACGAGATTCTTGGAATGATTGTTTAGTTATGCATTCTTGGGGATCAATGCCTAGTTTATAAACATATAAACTGCTAAGAAACTTAATCCTTCGAATTCTTCTACGTTCTTTTAAACATTCCAGCTTTGCTTCCTGCAACATAGCAGACGGAGAGTCCCAGCGTCTATAGCGGTTTTATATAAAATGAGCTGCTAATATTTGAATTTTTTTCTGTCTTTTCTATAATGACCGTTGTGTGAGGGTCCCACACAATACTTGCGTACTCGAGAGATGGTCTTACTATGGCTTTGTATGCATTGTATCTTAGTTCGTTTCGTGATCTTCTTAATTTGTGTTTGAGGAAGCCTGTTTTTTTACGATCTGAAGAGCATGTGTTATCAATGTGCGTGGTCCATTTAAGCCGGGGTGTAACCGTAATCCCTAAGTGCTTATATTGCTCGACTTGTTTGATCATGTTACCGTTTATGTTATACGATAAGGCCAGTTTGTTTCTTTTATTAGCAAGACTCATTTGTACTGTTTTTCTAGAATAATAATCATATCCCACTTAGCACCATTGTGCCAGTAATTTTAGTTTCATTTTCAATTCAAGTTGGTCAGAAACAGAATTTATGGTTTTAAAAATGTGAAAGTCGTCGGAAAACAATTTAATTGAAACTGTTGATTTGACATAGTCTGCCGTATCATTGATATAGATGTTAAACAAGACCGGTCCTATTACACATCCTTGGTGTACTCCAGAGTAAACATCAAAATTTCCAGAGCACGATTCCTCTCTATCTACATATTGTTTTGTGTCAGTTACATAACATATAACCCAGTTGAATATTTCGAAAGGTATACCAGTTGTATTTATCCTTACTATTCGTTTATTGTGAGGCACCTTGTCAAAAGCTTTGGCGAAATGCAAAAACATTATGTGCACCTGACGATTCTTATCTAGAACTTTAGCAAATTCATTAATTGTTGCTACTAACTGCTTTATATGCTTTAACACCTTGCAAGAAATACGCGTAAGGAAATTTGGTCGATAATTGCTCATTTCTATCGGGCTACCTTTCTTATAAACCGCACCAACACGAGGAAGGAGCCAATCTGTCGGCAATTTACTACTTTTTAAGGACTTAATAAATATGAGAAGAAATGTACCTATTAGCTGTGCTTATCTCTCAAGAACAATAGCCGGAATTTTGTCTGGACATGTTTACTTCTTTGCGTCTAACCGTAAGTGTAGTTCAACTACAACCTCCAAAAATATCGAAAGACCAACGTTACTAGTCTAGTAATGTTGGGACAGACTGCCTGATCCATCTGTTGCGGGAGCGATATCACAATCGTTGTGCGGCTTTGAAAACACGCTTTGAAAGTAATAATTAAATTCTTGCGTTATTTGAGGTGCCAAAAAACAAAATATAAGGAAGTGAAAGCGCGCGCTATCATCGTCCAACCGGAGATACAGGAGAGAGCGATCGAAGCGGCGTTGATCAAAGGATGGCGGTACTTTTCTTATATAGGGACTTTACTGTTACTGTGTTACTCCTGCCCCCTGGCGGCATTTGCGAACGTCAGCTCTAGATTAACCAGCTTATCCATACCGCCTTGCTAAAAACAACGGTGAATGAAATTGAAGGTTATCTGGTCAATAACCGCGAAAAACTCCTTCCTCATTGTTGTCTTGTGGTCAAGTGCAGCAGGTTTAGAAGGCTTCTCTGTGAGCTCGAATCTTTTTGGTGGTCTTGTAGACTTTGTCACCGGAGGCTCTTTCAATCCTGTCTGCGTGGAAGTTGACTGAGCTTTTTGTCGCAGTTCGTCAAGCGCCGCTTCTGAGCGTAGGCGGGAAATCGCTTCCCCCAATGCCTCGGCAGCTTCCTTTGAGTCGTCCGCGCAGAGAGCTGGGCGTTGGAGCGCCTTTGCAACGTCTTTGGATGGGCCAGACAGTGCTATTGAAATCATCATCATCAGCCTATATTTATGTACGCTGCAGGATCAAATAATAAATTGAAATATAAATAACCAATAGCGTCTCGAATTATTTTCGTGGATTTTGTGTATCCTTCAAGGTAGCCTTGCAAGTTTCCGTCGTTGAACGCGGTGTCTTCGTTAACTCATTCAGAGTTTCTTGAACTGTGCTATAGTTTTCGCGAAACCTCGTCAGTGACTAACCCTGACCGTCCACCTCCATGGTTGGACAAAGGGGCAGCAGACTAATCGGGCACGAGCCAACACGCTCAGGTATTTCGTGACACGGAGGGCTAACTACACTAACGAACACGCTCCGCCTATTAAGTGAATCCATATTAAATTGTAGATGTTTTTTACGATGCTTAGCGTCGTTTATTAAGTCGAAACTTTTGCTGCCTTCCGGCAAGACTAAATCCAATGAATGGTTACTGCAGTTCACATAAAGGGACCATGAAGTGAACAGAAAGTGTGGGTGCATGCTCTCATTGGGTTAGAACCTGTGGGGGTGACTGCCCACACTGCTCCCCCCCCCCCCCCCCCCCCACACCCCTGGTTCCAACGGAGAATGGTAGAGATTTCAGTCGAAATGGCATCATATTCTGTGTCCCTGGAGGAATCAAGGTGCAGCGCCCAACTCCGACGGACGGCGCGTTAACAAACCGTTTGACTTCGGACAGTATGGAGCCGAGGTAACGTGACATAGCTGATTATGTTTGAAGAATCGCTGGATGATTGAACTGGTAAATTGTCAAACATTGTCGGAGACTACTTTGTTTGACAGGCCAAAACGTGCAAAGATTCCACGCAGTACTTCAACTGTATAGTCACTGCACTGCCTCCGACCATTCGGTTTCGGCGTCAGATACCACCAAGATCTTGTGCCCATTTAGAAATACTCACAAATGTGCAGCAATTGTAGCGAGCGTACATCATGTCCCGTCAATGTGCACAAACTTCTACCGCGCACCGCAGACGTTGTCGACGTAGGGGGAGGTCGTATTACGGGACAGCCTGTTAAGGCTCGCCTCCGTTTCGGACGTTGATGCCACAGGAGATTTCGGACACACCAAAACGTCGTAAGCCCCCGTGTTTCCAAGGGTGAATATGAACAAGTGCGTGAGCGATCCAATGTGTCCATACGTAGTGTGTATGAGAATGGAAAACCTCCCCTTTACTGTGCGTGGGAGAGCCGGCGATGCTTTCAACGCTTCAAGGAGCCAGCGCGGTGGCCAGGAGTGTGCATGCCCGGAAATGACGACCGAACACTCAGCGCGCGTGCTCCGTCAGCGCCTCCTAGATAGCAGGCCTGTGCACTCTGCTTTCTTACGTCAGGTTACTTGGACCAAAAGTTCTATTGCCAAGCCTGACGTGACGAAAGCGGTAACGTCAAAATCACCACGGCTTATTCGGGAGAGTCGCCATTAGATTTTACGGCAGTCGGGCAAGGTACCATGACGTCACGGATAGAAGGGCACCGGCCTTGTGCTATCTAGGAGGCGTTGGCTTCGTCCGATGGTTCGTTACCTCTAGTGGGCGAGAGCGTTCCCTTGTATAAAAGCCGGTGGAGCAGCCTTCGTCTAAAGCTGACAGCTCTTATGTAACCTGACCCAACTTATGCAACCTGACCCAGAACTAGCGCAGCTAAAACGCATGTATGCGGAGCAAGCTAAAGAAATCCAATCGCTTAAAGAAGAGCTAGCAAAACAACAGGCCCCCCCATCGCGCGAGGGTAGCATTAGCAGCGGCCCCGTCTCGATACGCGGCGCTAAGAAACGAGCAGGCCTGACGCCTCAGGCCGAAGAGCAATCCGAATTTGAACGGTTTACAGCTAACATATACGCGATACTAGAAAAGTACCGCGCGGAGACCATGACCGAGTATGGCGCTTTCAACGCTAAACTCGAGAGCATGCAGAAACAACTTAACGAGCTGGCTACATGGCCAGCACAAATGGACGTGAGGACTAAGGTGTTGGAGGAGGACCTGGCACGCGGAAAGCGCGCTGGGCTAATACCTAGGCCTTAAAATGGCGTCGTCACAATCATTCACAATTTGGCAATGGAGCACTCGTACCCTCCGCACGCGGAGAGAAACGTTACAACAATTCATTGGCTCTATAACCCAACGACCGGCCGTCATTCTCCTGCAGGAAACGCGTATCGACCGATTCGCTCTTCGTGGATATAGAGTCGAGGCCGTCTGTGGGAACAAAGCTCGAGGCATAGCCACCTGTGTGGCTAAGCCTTACGCTTACACGACACATGCAATACGCCCAGACCTCAAAATAGAGCATCAAATGTTAGAAATCATCCCCAACGCTCACATTAAGCAATCTATATTTATCCTTAAACTGTACAGTTCATCTTCGCACAGTACAGAAACATTCACCACACTAGTAACTAAAGCGACGCAGATAGCAGGCAACCATCCTCTCATCATCGCGGGGGACTTCAACGCCCCCCATGTAGACTGGGGATACAATCGCACAACACAGAAAGGACGCCACTTACAAACGCACATCACTCAACACAATCTAGTGTTACTTAACGACCTCTCTACCCCCACACACATAGGTAACTCAGTGTCACGGGACTCATCCCCTGACCTGACCCTGGTACGCAACGTATCGAATCCCACATGGGTTAACCTGCAAGCTAATCTAGGTAGCGATCACTTTATCGGTAGCACTACATTCAATATAAGCAGCCCCGAACCAAGACACTTTAAAATAGTAGACTGGGACTACTTTAGGCAAATTCGAAAACAAGACACCAACCATTACTCTTCCCTCGCTGAACACTTTACGAGACTACAGCGGGACGTAAAACAAGCTACCAAAAACATCTCTACAACACGCAACATCGACCACATGGACAGCCACCTCGCACATCTCCTGGAGGCTCACAAAAGTATTCAAGAAAGATGGAGAACACAAAAACACAATCGTAGGCTACGAAAAAGAATTGCATTGCTCAACCGACAAATCGAAGAGTACAGCCAGACGCTAGCATGCCAACAGTGGAATGAGGTGTGCAATTCGCTCGACGCACGCATGAGAAAAGGTCTAAAATGGGACCTTCTCAAGCACGCGCTCGGCGACAAGCCCACCAAGTCAGAGCAACGACTAACCCTAGATAGACTGTTACACAAAGCGCGAGGGCAGCAACTTACAGATGCGCAGATTTTAGAAGCTACAGCAGCCCGGTATCTATGCACAGAACCTAGCTCGCATGAAGACTACCCACCTTACGCGGGGGCCACTCACGACCCATTTGAGGAGGCTATAACCCGCGCTGAAATACGCGCGGTAATAGCAGAGCTCAACACTAAGTCAGCCCCGGGTCCTGACGGAGTCACCAACAAGCTACTCCGCAACCTGGCTGACAATGACATTGAATCACTAGCCACCCACACGAATGAGGTTTGGAAGCGAGGGAGCGTCCCGCCAGAATGGAGGGCCGCGACCGTCATTCTCATTCCCAAACCGAACAAACCCCTGGAGCTTGACTCTCTACGACCCATTTCCCTCACATCTTGTGTGGGTAAGGTCATGGAGCACGTCATTCTCCGCCGAGTCACAAAACATGCAGAGCAAGAGCACCTCTTCCCATTCAATCAAGTCAGGTTCAGGCCGGCTATGGCCACGCAGGACGTACTCCTCATGCTGCAGGAGACGTTACTTAGAGTAAGGAGTAAAGACCTCAAAGCAATTCTAGCTCTCGACTTAGAGAAAGCTTTCGATACCGTAAGCCACGCTCATATACTACACGAGATTCAGGAGGCAGGCCTAGGTCGACGCTTCTACGAATACGTCCGCTCTTTCCTAAGAGCCCGAACGTAGTTGGAGATCTCAACTCACACACCTACAACCTAGGCCCGCGCGGCACCCCGCAAGGGTCGGTGCTCTCACCGTTTCTTTTCAATTTAGCCCTCAGACAACTTTCGCAAAAGCTGAAACATATCGAAGGCGTAGAGCACGCGTTCTACGCCGACGATATTACTCTTTGGCGCAACGCAGGCAGCGACGCACAAATCGAAGCAAGCCTTCAGGAAGCAATTAATACAGTACAAAACTTTTTAAACCCCACGGGCCTCAGACTCTCAGCAGCTAAGTCCGAGTTGCTGCTTCTGCCACCGCTACACGGCCGCAACAACGGCGAACCAACTATACACCTCTCCACAACGGACGGCTCGGATATCCCGATAGTGTCGTCGGTTCGAATTCTGGGCGTTACCCTGCAGGAGAATGGCAAAAACGACTTAACAGTCGCACATCTCATCAAAAAAGCTGATGCAGTCATTCACCTCGCCCGACGCGTCGCTAATAGACACGCGGGACTCACAGAAGAGAGCTTACTACGCATCTTTCACGCGTTCTTAATGTGCCACGTTCACTACGTTGCCTGCGCTCACCCGTGGAGCAAATGCGATGAAACTAAAGTGGACAACCTCATCCGCAAATGCACGAAACGAATACTTGGTCTACCCATGACGGCAAGCACGCAGCGCCTGCTAGGCCTTGGGGTACACAATACGTTCAAAGAAATCACAGAAGCACAAAGAATGTCCCAGCTCATACGCCTGTCCTCGACAGCTGCGGGCCGGGACCTCCTCTCACACATAAGTCTTCCTATCCCAACTCAAGTCAATGACCCAACACCATTACCGCAACACCTTCGTGCTAAAATCACAGTACTACCCTTCCCCAGGAATATGCACCCGGTGCATAATCAGACTCGAAGAAGGGCACGCGCTCAAGCCTTACTAAAAGCGGCCACCCTACACGCGACAGACGTGGCTTTCGTAGATGCCGCTAAATACGCAGACAAACCCTACTTTGCGGCTGCGGCGGTCGCCCCAGACGGGACAGCCCTCAATGCTCTTACCATACAAACAAAGAAAGCCTGCGAGGCCGAACAAGTGGCTATTGCCCTTGCTCTAGCCCTCCCTCAGCGCGACACAATATTTACCGACTCCAAACCCGCTGCACTGGCATACCGCAGCGGTACACTATGCCAGGCGGCCTTAAGCATTCTAGCTTCCGCTCAAATAAACGAAGACAAGCACATCCACTGGTTCCCGGGGCATGAAGGCCTCAACGTTCAACCAGGGGTCCCCAACGGCAATGAGCTGGCCCATAACCTCGCGCGAGATCTTACGCGCCGCGCGGGGACGTGGGCCGGCTCACCGACCGGGAGCCCCAACACGCACCCGGAGCCACTCCTCTCCTATCACGAGATTTGCTCGCACTATAACTTATCGAGAAAGGAATTCCCTTCACCTCACCCAACACTAAATAAAGCACAACAATTAACGCTTAGATTGCTGCAAACGCACAGTTACAGAACCCCTATATATGCAGCAAATACCTCCCAGATATAAGGCCAGAATGTCCTAAATGCCAAAAGCCAAAGTGCGACTTAGATCACATGCTGTGGCAGTGTCCCGCGCTAAACGCTTGCTTCGGGTCTCCTGCCACCGAGGACGACTGGATCAACCACCTCAGGAGCCCCGACAGGGCCCTTCAACACCAGGCCCTCCAGAAGGCCCAACAGGTGGCTGGCGAGCTCCGACTCCCAGTCCCCACATGGGTGGAGCCACCGGGCCGGCCCCCGTAAGGGGTGCCCAGGCCCCTTCAGGACCATTAATAAAGTTAATTCTCTCTCTCTCTCTCTCTCTTATGTATTGTTGTAAACAGGCGTCTTGTTCTGCGTCGCCGCGTCACTGCCCGACACCTCTCCGCAGATTTACGTTGTGAAGCTCCAGACCACTGGGCTAACGTTATACCCCTGAGATTCGGGAGCCTCTTGCAACAACGCCTATAAGTCAATCGATCGTTTAAACTGCGGAGCATGCTCTCAAATGGCTTATCATAGTGTGTCGCCGAGAATAAAGCATTCATAATTCTTGGTATCAGTCCACGTCTACAAGTCAATCGCCCGGGAGAGTGCATTCTTTCACTTACCAGTGGCACCTGGAACAGCACCTTGATGCTCGTAACATCACCCCCCTCTCTATCGAAAAATTTTATTCTAACGTTGGCAACTGCGAAGGCTGTTTCAGTTTTAGTCATTCGCTTACATCTAAGTTTGACGTAAAAATTAAGTTATGGTGCTCGCGTTCCAGAACTGAACAGTGGATTTGGATGAATGTCGTAGTCAGGATCTCTGAATTGATTTTGACCATCTGGAGTTCTTTAACGTGCAATCAATGGCTGGCGCACAGGCGTTTTTTAATTTCGCCTCCATTAGAATGCGGCCACCGTAGCCAGGAAGGGAGCCCACGACCTCCTGCTCAGAAGCGCAACGCCGTTGCCAATGAGTCACCGTGGTGCGTCATGTTGGCATACGCAGGTTCGCATCTGTGATATCATTGCCTATGGTATTATTGCGGTATCATTGCGATATTCGCAAGGAGGTAGAAAATAAACTATGAGGGAGTGTGACGTACGTCACGCAGTCAGCCTTCGCGTGCCAACTCGATGAAGCCGTTCTGTTCGCCTTTTCTCTCTCTCGTTCCTCTATTAGTCGCTCAACCACGTGACCTATGGGCCTCGGTTGCTCTCGACAGACTCGGCCCAGATATATGAGTTGGCCCTCGTGGTAACTTTTATTGTGCATATGTTCAGGTGCTCTGCCATCCTCTCTGTGTACATTTTCCCAAGATATGGTTTGTAACTTCGTCCGCTTTTGGCAATTTATACATTAATCGTCTTAGTTGCAATGTCGAAGCACGCGCCACGCACGCACTTTCACTTACATATCCTTCGCGCCGATGTGCTCTTTGTTCGAAAAGGCAAGAAAAGAAAAACGAATGAAAGCGCTCGCTGGGACGCTTATTACGCTGTGGTGCCAACACTTCCCCCTACCGCGTACGCATAAAAACACGAACCGACCCACACGTCACCAAATACTGCACGCTTACCGTGGTATGGTTGCTTGTTATCGGCGAAGTTTGCTTTTCTATATATCGCACGGGAACCTTTGTGTCATTTAAAAAGTGTCGAACTGAAAAAAAAAGTACTTCTTCTGTGCTGCTTCAACGCGTTTTTATTGCGATAGAAAAGATATGGGCACTCCAGACGAATTTCCGCCGCCGTCGGCGTCGCCGTGAGTTGCCGTATAAAGTGGAAGTGCGAAAAGATCGCGGCCTTGCGCCGTAACCTTATATGTGCGAGGGAAAGTATGCTAGGGTGAGCCAAGAAGTATGGTCCATGGCTTGGTAAGGCAGCGTCTTCTCGCGCTCGCAAGGGTGGATCGGGGAGATGAGAGCGCAGAGTAGCACGCGTCTCCAATAATATAAACTGTGACCGCGCGCACACTATCTTGTAGGTAATCTGCGGTGAGTTCAGGGGTTAGCCGTCCCGAGATCGCTGATGGCTTCGTGTGAGCTGTGGTCTCGCGCGCCTAGTTCGAGTTGAAGCGAGAGGCTAGCATAAAGGGGAATTCACTGGCCACTGCTGCCGCTCTTCATCGCGCTAGCGTTGACGTAGAGTTAAATAGGCAAATAAAAAAATCGGTATTTCTGTATTATTTTCGGCGAAACATCTCGGTAGGGAAAAGCACCAAACCACCCAGAGGTCGAATTTAGTTGTGGTGTTGTAGTTGTGCACGAGTCTACAACGAACATGTAACCGCGAGAATTTTTCAAAAAGGTGCCGTAATAGCGGAGTTACACGCGTTCATGATCGAAACACGGCCCTCGCTCGTTTAGCTCTTTCCTTCGCTGCTCTCTTTGGCGCTTGCCTCTCCTCCTCGTCGAGTACTCCTCCAAATGTCACGTGACATACGTCATCGCGAACGCGCTTCTCAAAGCAATGTCCTCTTCAGGTTAAGGCACGTCCACGCTAGCGGCAAATATACCGACGGCCAACCGGCCTCCAGTGCCGTAGAACATCTGCCGCGCGAGAGGTGTCCAAAGTAGACGGCAGTTCGGCCGGCGCACTGCCACCCGCACGATCGACAGGGCCAATCGACGACCGCGAAGCTGCGCGCCTCCGCCATCGGCGACGCAAACATCGGCTGCAGCTTCTGTTCCAAGAAAAATAATTTCCGCTGGAGAAACGGATGCATAAATTGTACATATATGAAAAAGGATATCCGTAACGCTTTAAATATTCTCGCTAATGTACTTTTGTCTGAAGGCACGATAGCAGGAATGATAATTACCTCGGAAGGTCTGAAGTTGATCATGACACGTGTTATGCCACGAGGCGACATATCGTTTTCATAGCATGCTTCAGTTTAGCGCTACAGGCTGAAGACGATGTTTTCTCATCCAACCCGGTGAGTTAATTCCTTGGTCACAAGAAATTTAGAAGCAACTGCTAACAGCGCTCGTTCCAGCTTTGGAGCATTCGACCGGCGCACAGAGCAGCTAGTTTGCTTTCCGACACTGTGCACACAGCTAAGTTCCATTACAAACGGTTCAATTCGTTTCCAAGTCATGCATTTACACTAATACAACTGACTTTGCCAAAAGAAAGCCCTCGCTAAATTTTGGAACCCCGTTGGAAGAAACTCAACTTGATCTGACTGGTTGTTTTCACTTCTCTCGTTTCACTAGATTTGAGGATTTCTACGGGCGGCAGGTGTCTGCTGCATTCCCAAGCCCGGGCCCTATGTACTCAAACACTGCGTACTTCGAGTACGAACAAGCGCCCGTAATTGGAGGCAGACGACCTTATCACAGGTATCAGCTAAATAAAAAAAGAAGGTGCACCCCGCATCACAAACAGAACTCTCATTTGTTTTTATACCAAGACACACTGACCAGGTAACTATGCAGTTTTTAGCCTCGTTCTATCAGTGCAGAATATCCGTATTTAGATTCTGAAAGCACGACAGACGTTACTGAATTCCACCAAGCGTAGTGCAGAGGCTGTTTTATAGCGGAGCTGTATATGGCTAGGGTACCATTGAATTTTCGTGTACGCACACAAAAACTATCATCATCAATGGCTCACATACGCCCGCAAGCACTCATACCCCCGTAAGCAAGCAAAAAATGCAATGGCTAGCCCCGTGAGACAGAGGCTGTAAACACTCAGCAAAGTGAAGCGAACAGTGCTTACATTCTTTGGAATCACGCGTACAACATACGGAACAGCACGTCAAAAACTGTCATCAATAGATTATACCCTCTTAAGCAAGCAAAAAATGCAATGGATCATACCCCGTAAGGCTGAGGCTACAAGAACTCATCAAACTCCAGCGAACAGTGCACCACCGAAAATCGTGCCCGAGAGGACGACCGTAAGCAGGCCAGAAGGACGACGCGTGTCGCGAATCGGAGAATGCGGCTAAGAGCTGCAAAAAGTCTCTTCGCTGTCGAAATGCGATGTCGAAAGGTTCATGGCTACTGCATGGGTTAGTTGCGATGACACTACCCATCTGGTAGTTGCCGGTGATTTTGAATGTGGATGTACATGTCGGGACCGAAAAGGGAGTTTACGCATTGTGTGTTCGAGACATTTCGCTTGCGATGCCACACCGATCCGGTCCAACCGACAATCCAGAGGCGTACGGGCATCGAGTTGACATTATCAAGGGATTTTTGTGCAGTTGCGAGTATGCCGATCAGTGTATATCACAGCGACCACAAAGCGATTGTGACCGTCATTACTAAGTGACAATGAAGTGATGCAATAAATTTAGCACAAGATTTCTTACCACAAGGTTTACAGCTCCCCTGGTCATTCACCTCCGTAGCACAGTCAAGGTAAAACTCATATGTAGAATATGGCTAGCATTGGCCCATGTAATTTAAGTACAATCCCGACCTCGGGTACCAAGTCTCCCATGCAGTCCGCTTTTGGCAGTGCTGCCAGCCCTCTAACACTTGGCTGAGCCGACGAGCTACTTAAACCTCCCTTGATTTGACCTACCTTCCTCTGCGTCACTTGTCACTTGCCTTATGAACTTTAACTGATTAGTCAATAAATTACACCCTTGGAAACCTTTTCTGCGGGCAATAATTGAACAACAACAAAGCGCATTGACAGTGAAATTTATTCCGGGCTGTCGCTTTGACACGCAGGCGAAGTTTTCGCCATTCCAGCCCAGGTGCCGCATCTTTTCTCGACCTTCAGATGACAGCCAAGGCTAAGCCCAAGTTAAGATTTTCTATGGGTTCGGCCCACTTGCTTTCCCGGTCACTGGCACCTTTTTACTGGCGCTTGCCTTTGGTCGCTTTGCCAGCTGGTCGCTTGGCCCGACGGGACTTCGATGAAGAGCTGCTTACCGCCTTCCTCGACTTGGTCCGCTTTCCTTTGCTGGTCGACGAAGAACGGGTGCTACGGGCGTGGCGGCGCCGTTTCCCGCCACTCCTGGTGCTCATGCTCGCTGTTGAGGCGCTGCTTTTGGAAAGCTGGCGGCTCCTCCTGCTGTGGCCCTTCTTTCTTCCATGGCTTCTCTCGGAGTCGGTAGTGGACTTTCCATGGCGGCTGCGTTTGCGCTTGTGGCCACCATGGCCGCTGCGGGATGAATGCCGAGATCTGCCACGGCTCCTTCCCCTTTTGGCATGATGACTGCTGCCGGGGGAGTGACTCCGCGAGCGGTGCCGATGCTTCGCAGGCTTGGCCACGGCGGTGTGAGCATCGCTCGGGGAGGAGCTCCGCGGTCGCGTCTTCCGGCTCACCCTGTGCGACTTAGGTCCCTTGCTGGTGGACGGGAGATTCACATCGGCGTCGGGTGGCAGTGCCTCGTCGGCCTTTCTTGCCTTTCCGGAAGATGTGGTACCGATGGGATTTGGAGTTGCCGGCTTCGCTGACCGGGTCTTCGTTTTAGGTGTAGACGGGTCCTTCGCGGGCCTTCCCCGCGCTCTCTTGGCAGTGGGAGTCTCTTGAGAAGGACCGCCGCCATCGTCGTCAGCAGGTTGTTTCCGTTTCGTCGTCCTAGTCTTCGGCGTTGCCGCCTCCTTCTTGGCTTGCTCCTCCTTCTCCATGTTAGTTCACCCTCGGGCCGTCGTGCGCAGTCGCTGCCGACCAGCGCTGTCTACCGCCAAGGCGCAGACAGGGAACGGGGTCCCGGGCCCAGCTTCGGGAGGAGCCGAGCCAGCAGGGCGAGAACGGCTGCCTGCCGCGCTCCGAGCCACCGCCGCTCTGATGATGGCTGATCGAACGGCGTTCTCGAGGCCCATGCAACAGCTCGTGGAGTGCCGGGCTTCTTTTTCCTCGGTCGCGCCGATCTTCTGCGCAGAAGAGCTACTTTTTGCAATATGCCAGTGGTTTGCTCTCAGTCAGCGATGTATTTCAGATTTTCTTCAAGCACCCTTGAATACTTCTCTGTTAGTGACAACTGAAAAATCATAATTAATCTCGTCCTTCTCCGTTAAGCAACCCGATTCATGGACAATACCTCACTGCGTACATGTGGGTATAAGCCACAAATATTCAGGACAGCAGCAACAATAACAACGCTTATGACAACAACAAGTACAGCAACATCAAGAAATACAAAAAGCGCAAATAGTGCGCCGAATTTACTTCCTCAAAGTATGTTTTTACCCACAAAGTTTGGTATTGCTGGATGATTCGGTACATGATAGAAGAAATAGCTAGAAAGTTACACTCGGGAATTTCCTAATCGTGCGTATTGCTGAGGGTAGCCGAGCAGTGCGATTTTGACTGACAACTGATACTGATTTACGTACGTAAAACTTAGGACGTGCTATTGAGCTTGTTTTAGTTATAACTATTTTGCTTTCATTATGTGTGCCATCATTGTTATCTTCGATACGAGACTTTCTGAATAGATAGGCATGCCCCTTACTGAAATTATGGGATCGTCACTCGACAATACTTCTAGCCATGTTTCAAGGAAACTTACCCGGATAGATGACGAGTCCCCTCGACAGCTGCCCGTGCATCATGGCGAGACTTCTCATTCGGCGTAGTATATTATTACAGGAACATTCCGCATTTTAAAAATGCAAACATGGGTAATCAGCTTAACCGGATTAACTGCACCGTTAAGTTAATTTGGAAGCACGCGTTTTATAACAATTCAGAAGGTGGCGTCTTTTTAAAAGCTCCTTTGGTTCGTGCTACGACGCGGCCTTAGGAAATAGCTTTTCCTAAGGTCGCGTCGCAAGGGCCAGGTATGGCCAAAGAGAGCCTTGAAATAAGCATTGAAGAAGCGCGTTTTTTTGCAGGTTGCTCATATCACAGCGACCACAAAGCGATTGTGACCATCGTTACTAAGTGACAATGAGTGATGCAATAAAGTTTTTACCACAAGTTTTCTTACCACAAGGTTTACAGCTCCCCTGGTTATCAACCTTCGCAGGGCGGAATGAAATTTTTTTTTCTCAGTATTGAACAGGCACAGTCAAGGTAAAGCTCACATGTAGATTATGGCTAGCGTTGGTCCATGTAATTTAAGTACTCCCGAGCTCAGGTACCAGGTCTCCCATGCAGTCCGCTTTTAGCAGCGCTGCCAGTCCTAAACCACTTGGCCCGACGAGATGCCGACAAGCTGCTTAACACCTCCCTCGATTTGACTTACCTTCATCTGCGTACTTCAACTTGTGTCATCTGCCTTATGAACTTTAACTGATTAGTCAATAAATTACACCCTTGGAAACCTTTTCTGCGGGCAATAATTGAACAACAACAAAGCGTATTGACAGTGAAATTTATTCCGGGCTGTCGCTGTGACACGCAGGCGAAGATTTCGGCATTGCAGCCCAGGTGCTGCATCTGTTCTCGACCTTCAGCTGACAGCCAAGGCGAAGCTCAAGTGCAGATTTTCGCTGGATCTGGTCAACTTAATTTGTCGATCACTGAAGTCTTTTTAATTGCGCTTGCCAGTTTTCTTAGGCTTGCGAGAACTCGTACGCTTGGCCCGACGAGAATGCGACGAGGAGCTGCTTACCGCTTTCCTTGACTTGGCCCGCTTTCCTTTGCGGGTCGACGAAGAACGGGTGCTACGAGCGTGGCGGCGCCGTTTCCCGCCACTCCTGGTGCTCATGCTCGCTGTTGAGGTGCTGCTTTTGGAAAGGTGGCGGCGGCTCCTGCTGCGGCCCTTCTTTCTTCCGTGGCTGCTCTCGGAATCGGCAGTGGACTTTCCATGGCAGCTGCGCTTGCGGTTGTGGCCACCATGGCCGCTGCGGGACGAATGCCGAGATCTGCCACGGCTCCTTCCCGTTTTGGCATGATGACTGCTGCTGCCGGGGGAGTGATTCCGCGAGCGGTGCCGATGCTTCGGAGACTGGGCCACGGTAGTGTGAGCATCGCTCGGGGAGGAGCTCCTCGGTCGCGTCTTCCGGCTCACCCTGTGCGACTTGGGTTCCTTGCTGGTGGACGGGAGATTCACATCGGCGTCAGGTGGCGGTGCCTCATCGGCCTTTCTTGCCTTTCCGGAATACGTGGTGCCGATGGGATTTGGCGTTTCCGGCTTTGCTGGCCCAGTCTTCGTTTTAGGTGTAGACGGGTCCTTCGCGGGCCTTCCACGCGCTCGCTTGGCAGTGGGAGTCTCTTGAGAAGGACCGCCGGCATCGTCGGCAGCAGGTGGTTTCCGCTTGGTCGTGCTGGTCTTGGGCTTTGGCACTTCCTTCTTCGCTGGCTCCTCCTTCTCCATGTTGGTTCACGCTCGGTGAGAAGCCTTGGCCTCGGGCCGCCGTATGCAGTCGCTGCCGACCAGCACTGTCTAACGCCAAGGCGCAGACAGGGAACGGGGTCCCGGGCCCAGCTTCGGGAGCAGCCGCGCCAGGAGTGCGAGGACGGCTGCCTGCCGCGCTCCGAGCCACCGCCGCTCTGATGATGGCCGATCGAACGGCGTTCTGGATGATGATGATGATGATGATGATGATTATGATGATGCCTCAACACTTGGCACAACCCACTGAGGGGGATAGGCCACGAACCGGGTGGTATTATGATAGAAATTTAAAATAAATTAATTTATAAATCCATAAGTATAAAAATGAAAATAAATGACTACTTGAAAATGATAATTAAAGCAATAATAAAATAATTAAGTACTCTATACAAAGGTAGTCAGCCTTGCCTGAATAGGAATAGTAATATAAATTTAATAATAAATTGTCGAGGCCCATGCAACGGCTCGTGGAGTGCCGGGTTTCTTTTTGCTCGGTCGCGCCGATCTTCTGCACAGAAGAGCTAGCTTTTGTAATATTCCTGTGGTTGGCTCTCAGTCAGCGATGTATTTTAGATTTTCTTCCAGCACCCTAGAGTACTTATCTGTTAGTGACAACTTAAAAATCATTAATTAATCTCGCCCTTCTCCGTTAAGCAACCCGATTCATGGACAATATTTGACTGCGTATATGTGGGTATACGCCACAAATATTCAGGACAGCAGCAACAATAACAACGCGTATAGCCCAGGTCATGTTAAGGTTACCAACTCTATACCACCTGACCCCGACGGAATAATGAATGCATGTTAACGATATTGTTCCGACATGCTCCGAATGAGCTTTCCGGAGAAATGCATTGGCTTTCCAGTTACTTTTATGCTTCAATGCAAAGAACGACGTTATGTTCAGAACGTAACTGGAACGCCAATGCATTGCTCCGCAAACTTCGGGAATTAATATCCCTAAACTGGTGTAATCCTGCGAATTCGTTCCAAATGGATCTGCCTTGCGAACTCCACAGCTAGAATTTGTAAATTGCAAATGGGCTATAAGGTAATTAGTTAAAACTTGATTAGTGACTTTTTGAGAATTAGTCGATTATGCATTAAATGTTTTGTGCAAGTACACAGTCCTCTTTTTACACAGCGCTGTAACTTGCTGTAGCTTGTTAAAACCATTTACTGCTGCTCAAAATAACGCTTATTTCAGTTTCCTCTGCATGGTACTCAAAAACCACGCACAGCTGTCCACCAGGTCTATAAATGATAAACTGGTGCGCTACCGGTTAAGCCTGCCATCTTCATTATCTTGTGGAGCACAGGCGCGAAGTGACGGCGCGATTCGTGCACTGAGGCATGGAACATATCTTGTATCTTTGTGCCACACTGGACTCGTTCAGAGAGCGGCCGTGTAAAGGTTTGTACAAATGCAAAATGTGTGTGAATTCGTGAAGACTATTAACAATCAATTATCATTTTGGACGTCGAATCCGCTCCCGAAGAAGACTTCGGGGACGAACTGCGCTCTGCAAACTTCCATTGGCAACGTCACAGACTTCCAGATCCATACACAAAAATATAGGAGGGAGCACTGCGTCACGCAGTGAGCGCCTTGGCAAGCAAACGCTTCGTGTAGCCAGCAGTGGTGGTCCAACACGTGACCTCTTGCGTCGACATCACGGAGCATCGAAATTTGCCGATACCTTTGGTTACCGGTTGTTTTTATTCGTTGCGCGTTCGGCCGGCAGCTGCTTTCATGCAGGAATAAAAAAAGATTTTTCCTTGTTTTGTTCTCCTTGGTTTTGTTTTTGCTTATTTCAAGAGTTTCAAACGGTTTCGAATGGGTACTGAAAAAAAAATAATAATAATAAAAAAAAGAAATCGACCGGGAGTACTAAAACCTACCGCGTGCTCTGACGTATCATCCGTGTTGTGACGTTTTCATCACGTGTTCGGCCACCGCAGTCGGCGACAATCGCGTTGCTATAGGCTCCCTGCTTCTTTTTCCTTCCTCCATGCCGGAAAGGCTCGGAGAAGAGCCCGTGATTGTTTCTTCTTTCTTGAGACATTGTGGCGCGCCCTGGCGCGTAGCGCTGCAGCGTGTGGCATCGTTGATCGTGGCGGCATTCTGAACTCGATGCGCGTGTTAACTTAAAATCTTAAAAAAATATCGGAGGTGGTATAAGGGTCCTTTAACAAGTAGCGGTCATTAGGAGGGATGCGTGAAAGAGGGATGCACGCAACCTAATCATATGCAGGCAAGGAAGTATTATCGATAAGCACTGCGAAGACACAGCACTCTTTTCTAGTTGTATTCTTGCAGGCGTTGACAAGTTGACAAGATAGAGCGTACAAACAAGAAAAGATAGAGCGCACAAACGCTCTATCTTGTAATCTTGTTCCACGGTGGCAATGTGGTTCACGCGGTCGGTGACGTGCATTCGAGGGCACTCTCTTCTTCAGCTGTGTCAAGCAATTAAACTTTATTGTTTTGAGTAGCACCCGTGTGTCCGTGTGCCTCCGTTTTTGTCCTCGCCTTTACTAAGCGCTCAACTACGGCTATTTGTAACAAAGAGTCCTCGTATTGCATATTTATTCAGGGCACAATAGAGCTAGCGTACGGCCGCATAATTATACGTTGAAAAACCGTCATAGAACAAGTAGCACGATACAAGCTAAGCCCAGCGGACCACAATAATATCAGATATCACACACAGTGACAGTATAAATAAAGAATGCTCTCATAAATGAAACGTTCTATTATATACGTTAATATATACGTTAATAACGCCCGGCAATGCCGCTCTTTATTGTTGTTCGCATTGTTGCTTTGAGAGTTTTCTTTTTTTTTTTTGTAATGTCGGAAGTTTGAGAGTTTTCTTTTTTGTGTAATGTATCGTTTCGACTGCTTTGTGATAACATCATTATGTTCCCATTGAATCTTTCTCCTGCAAAACTTTCCGCTAAATTACATGGAATTATATATAAGTAGTTGTACGAGCTCCTCAAGAGCCAAAATGTAGCCAGCGCCGTATTTCTTCGCCAATATCTCCTCCTGTCCTGTCGATAATAAAAATAAACTCCAGCAGTAGTTGCTGCGATCCGTCAAGTTACGGCCCCCCCCCCTCCAAAATGGATAAAAATACAAAGCCCCGGCCCCACGAACGTACATAGCGCTGTAACTTGCTGTGGCTTGTTAAAACAATTCACTGCCGCTCAAAAATACGCGTATTTCAGTTTCCTCTGCATGGTGCTCTAAAACCACGCACAGCTGTCCAACAGGTGTATAATTGATAAAGTGGTGTGTTACCGGTTAAGCCTGCCAGCTTTATTACATTGTGGGGCACAGGCGCGAAGTCATTAGCGTATCTTTGTGCCACACTGGAGTCGTTCAGAGAGAGGCCGTATAAAGTGTTGTACAAATGCAAAATGTGTATGATTTCGTAAAGAATATTAACAATCAGTTATAATTTTAGACGTCGATTCCGCTCCCGAAGAAGACTTCAGTGATGAACTGCGCTCTGCAAACTTCCATTGGCGGCCTCACAGACTTCCAGATCCATACACATTTACGACCCATTCCTTTATACGACGCGCGTTCATCGGGAACAAATGAAGCTTTATCTTGTCCTTGACGGCACGATTGGTGCACTGAGGCATGCAACATATCTCGTTGCTTTTAAATTTATGTTCGATGGCGTGTATACTAGATATCATGAGACAGCAATACCTTCAAAAGAGACGAAAACACGCTGGATGCCGCGGAACCACTGTGCCGATGATGCCTGAAGCGTTTCGCTCCGTGGCACCACCGTCTATATGCACATTGCGAATTACACAGGCAGACCTAATTCATGATGTAATAATTCAGCGGAAATCCGCTAGGTGGAGATAAGTAATTAAAGAGAAACTGAGACTTCCACCCAAATGTAGCAATTCGCTACTATGGAAACCCAACCGGGTTCCTCGAAAGAAAACCTCGCAGTTGAAGAAAAATTCGTCCTGGTCCGGGACTCGAACCGGGACCACCGCCTTTCCGGGGCAGCCGCTCTACCATCTGAGCTAACCAGGCGGCTAGCAGATGGCAGGGCGAAGTCGAATTTGTCGACAACTCGAAGCAAAGGCAAGTATATGATGTAATAATTCAGCGGAAATCCGCTAGGTGGAGATAAGTATTAAAGAGAAACTGAGACTTCCACCCAAATGTAGCAATTCGCTACTATGGAAACCCAACCGGGTTCCTCGAAAGAAAACCTCGCAGTTGAAGAAAATTCGTCCCGGACCAGGACGAATTTTTCTTCAACTGCGAGGTTTTCTTTCGAGGAACCCGGTTGGGTTTCCATAGTAGCGAATTGCTACATTTGGGTGGAAGTCTCAGTTTCTCTTTAATTACTTATCTCCACCTAGCGGATTTCCGCTGAATTATTACATCATATACTTGCCTTTGCTTCGAGTTGTCGACAAATTCGACTTCGCCCTGCCATCTGCTAGCCGCCTGGTTAGCTCAGATGGTAGAGCGGCTGCCCCGGAAAGGCGGTGGTCCCGGGTTCGAGTCCCGGACCAGGACGAATTTTTCTTCAACTGCGAGGTTTTCTTTCGAGGAACCCGGTTGGGTTTCCATAGTAGCGAATTGCTACATTTGGGTGGAAGTCTCAGTTTCTCTTTAATTACTTATCTCCACCTAGCGGATTTCCGCTGAATTATTACATCATATACTTGCCTTTGCTTCGAGTTGTCGACAAATTCGACTTCGCCCTGCCATCTGCTAGCCGCCTGGTTAGCTCAGATGGTAGAGCGGCTGCCCCGGAAAGGCGGTGGTCCCGGGTTCGAGTCCCGGACCAGGACGAATTTTTCTTCAACTGCGAGGTTTTCTTTCGAGGAACCCGGTTGGGTTTCCATAGTAGCGAATTGCTACTTTGGGGGAAGTCTCAGTTTCTCTTTAGACCTAATTCATGCACAGCATGTTGGCATGTAGCACTTGAAGGCCGTGGATGCGGAACTTTACCAAATACTTTTTGTTCTCCTTAATTTTGGGGACTTTTGATAAGCAGAAAGGGGGGAGGGGGAGCGGAGCGCTGTAAAGTTTAAATTCGCGCTTTGAAGTATTGCGAAAAACCTCGTAGTGATATAGCGGAAATAAAATGATTCAGCTTAAAGTTATCGGTAGTAATCATTGATTGTAGGTAGAATAAAGGAGAACAAGCAGTTATATTTATCTGCATTAGGGCCTCGATCTTGTTTGTTTATCTTGATGCGTATGCGCTCTATCCTTCATGTGCTTTCCTTGCGGTATCTCTGAATCTTGATGACTGAGGCAGGTGCAGTCCACCCCCGCGTATACATATATTGATTGTCACTTGGCCATTTTCGAAGAAATAAAAACAAGTTTGTTGAACGACATTTAGAAGATATGCGCAACCTGGAAACAAACTCGCTTCTTGAATAGGTATTTCCAGGCGCTCTTTAGCCATACCTGGCCTTTGGCGTCACCCCCCAAACAACACACATTCAGTACCGATTTTCTTAGGCCGCGTCGTAGCACTATCGAAAGGAGCTTTTAAAAAGACGCCGCCTTCTGAATTGTTATAAAACGCGTGCTTCCAAATTAACTTAACCGTGCAGTTAATCCGGTTAAGCTGATTACCCATGATTGCATTTTTCGAATCCGGGATGCTCCTGCAACAGTAAACTACACCGAATGAGTAGTGTCGCCATGAAGCACAGGTAGCTGTCGAGGGGACTCGTCATCTATCCGGGTAAGTTTCCTTGAAACATGGCGAAAAGTATTGTCGAGTGACGATCCCATCATTTCAGTAAGGGGCATGCCTAGTTATTCAGAAAAGTCAATTGAAGTCTCGTATCGAAGATAACAATGATAGCACACATATTGATAGCAAAATATCTATGACGAAAACAAGCTGAAGAGAACGTCCTAAGTTTTGCGTATGTAAATCAGTATGAGTTGTCAGTCAAAATCGCACTACTCGGCTTCCCTCAGCAATACGCACGATTACGAAATTCCCGAGTGTAACTTTCGAGCTATTTCTTCTATCATGTACGGAATCATCCGCTAATACTAAACATTGTGGGTAAAAACATACTTTGAGGAAGTAAATTCGACGCACTATTCGCGCTTTTTGTATTTCTTGATGTTGCTGTACTTGTTGTTGTCATAAGCGTTGTTATTGTTGCTGCTGTCCTGAATATTTGTGGCTTATACCCACATGTACGCAGTGAGGTATTGTCCATGAATCGGGTTGCTTAACGGAGAAGGACGAGATTAATTAATGATTTTTAAGTTGTCGCTAACAGATAAGTATTCTAGGGTGCTTTAAGAAAATAAAAAAAATAGATCGCTGACTGAGAGCCAACCACTGGAATATTGCAAAAGGTAGCTCTTCTGTGCGGAAGATCGGCTTGACCGAGGAAAAAGAAGCCCGGCACTCCACGAGCTGTTGCACGGGCCTCGAGAACGCCGTTAAATCGGCCATCATCAGAGCGGCGGTGGCTCGGAGCGCGGCAGGCAGCCTCCTCGCACTGCTGGCGCGGCTCCTCCCGAAGCTGGGCCCGGGACCCCGTTCCCTGTCTTCGCCTGGGCGGTAGACAGCGCTGGTCGGCAGTGACTGCGGACGGCGGCCCGAGGGTGAACCAACATGGAGAAGGAGGAGCCAGCCAAGAAGGAGGCGGCAACGCCGAAGACCAGGGCGACGAAACGGAAACAACCTGCTGACGACGATGGCGGCGGTCCTTCTCAAGAGACTCCCACTGCCAAGGGAGCGCGGGGAAGGCCCGCGAAGGAGCCGTCTACACCTAAAACGAAGACTCGGTCAGCGAAGCCGACAACGCCAAATCCAATCGGCACCACGTCTTCCGGAAAGGCAAGAAAGGCTGATGAGGCACCGCCGCCCGACGCCGATTTGAATCTCCCGTCCACCAGCAAGGGACCCAAGTCATACAGGGTGAGCCGGAAGACGCGACCACGGAGCTCTTCTCCCGAGCGATGCTCACACTGATGTGGCCAAGCCTCCGAAGCATCGGCACCGCTCGCGGACTCACTCCCCCGGCAGCAGCAGCCACCATGCCAAAAGGGGAAGGAGCCGTGGACGATCTCGGCATTCATCCCGCAGCGGCCATGGTGGCCACAAGCGCAAACGCAGCCGCCATGGAAAGTCCACTACCGACTCCGAGAGAAGCCATGGAAGAAAGAGGGACCGCAGCAGGAGCCGCCGCCACCTTTCCAAAAGCAGCACCTCAACAGCGAGCATGAGCACCAGGAGTGGCGGGAAACGGCGCCGCCACGCCCGTAGCACCCATTCTTCGTCGACCCGCAAAGGAAAGCGGACCAAGTCGAGGAAGGCGGTAAGCAGCTCTTCATCGAAGTCTCGTCGGGCCAAGCGTCCGAGTGCTGGCAAGGCTAAGAAAACAGGCAAGCGCAAGTAAAAAGACCTCAGTGATCAAGAAAGCAAGTTGACGAGATGAAGCAGAAATCTGCACTTGAGCTTCGCCTTGGCTGCCAGCTGAAGATCGAGAAAAGAGGTGGCACCTGGGCTGCAATGGCGAAAGCTACGCCTGCGTGTCACAGCAACAGCCCGGAATAAATTTCACTGTCAATCCGCTTTGTTGTTCAATTATTGCCCGCAGAAAAGGTTTCCAAGGGTGTAATTTATTGACTAATCAGTTGAAGTTCATAAGGCAAATGACAAGTCTTGTATGAAGTACGCAGAGGAAGGTAGGTCAAATCGAGGGAGGTTTTAAGCAGCTTGTCGGCATATCGTCGGGCTAAGTGGTTGAGGGCTGGCAGCGCTGTCAAAAGCGGACTGCATGGGAGACCTGGTACATGAGGTCGGGACTACTTATATTACATGGGCCAATGCTAGGCATAATCTACATGTGAGCTTTACCTTGATTGTGCCTGTTCCATACTGAGAAAAAAATTAAAGGTCATTCCGCCCTGCGAAGGTGGATGACCAGCGGAGCTGTAAACCTTATGCTAAGAAAACTTGTGGTAAAAACTTTATTGCATCACTCTTTGTCACTTAGTAACGACGATACAATGGCTTTGTGGTTGCTATGATATACACTGATCGGCATACTCCCCAACTGCAGACACATTACTTGATAATGTCAAATCGATGCACGTACGTCACTGGATGGTCGGTTGGACCGGATCGGTGTGGCATCGCAAGCGAAATGTCTCTCCCTTTCGAAAGAGAAACAACTTTATTAAAATAAAGATTGTGTTTGGTTACGGTGGGTGGAGGGGCTCCTCTTCAGGGCCCCACTGGCTATTGCGGCGCGCCGGGCCTGGTCGAGGGTCGCCAATTGGCTTCCCAAGTCCCGTTTGGAGAGTCGCGCCTCCCACGACCTAGTTGCTAAGTGTGTCGTTAAGTAGCGGCGAGACGGCGTCTGCCGGACGCTGCGTGCATTGGTAAGTGATGTGTTCTAGTGTTGGGGTGGAGTCGCACCATGGACTTCGGTAGCTGTGTTTGTCGGGAAACATTTTGTGGAGCCTACGTAAGTGTGGGTAGGTGTTTGTATTCGGCGCCAGCCCCTCGCCTGTCGCCTGTTGAGCTTGGGTTGAGGTGGAGCTTTGGTTCGTCTTCCTAGTCGTTCCCTGAAGTATGTCTGTCGGTATGCTGCCGGGTGTCGGAGAGGCGTCCGTTCGAGCACTATGTATTGCGACATGGCCTGTTATACCTCGAGCCAGACGATCCGCCCGATCGTTGCCTTCCACTCCGGTGTGCGCGGGACACCAGGTTATGCCGTGGTCCATTTGGAGGCTTGGTCCTAGTATGCGAAGGACCCCGGCCGGTAGAACTCCCCGAAGGAAGAGCCGGCCGGCGTCTTGCGAGTCTGTGAGTATATAAGCCGTCTGGCTCTTGGCCTCAGCGTCTCGGATGGGTAGGGCTACGGCCACGGATTCTACCGTAGCGCTTGAAGTCGTGCGTACGGACGCTGCTACGATCGGTCTCCCCCGGTTTGTCGCGACAGCCACATAAATAGGAGTCGCTGTCTCACCTCGGGGGTATAAGCCCGCGTCAGTAAAGTATGTGTCTGCGTCCTCCTGCCTTTTGTGCAGGATGGCTGCTCGGGCTTGTCGCCGTTTCACGTGGAAGTGAGGGTTCATATGACGTGGGATGGGGTTCACATAGATTTTTGCTCATAGATCAGGTGGCATAAGTGCGGTCTAGTCTCCGCAGAACCGTGGCGTTAGCGGGTATCGTAGTCGTGTTAGCACGGAGCGCCCCTGGGGTGTGGCATTTAGTCTTTCGCGCTGGGCCATGAGTGTGGCCGCGGCGAGTGCTTCGTATGTTTTCGTCATGCCCAGCTCGCTGATGTATTCAGTGCTCGTGTTTTCGGGCAGGCCGAGTGCCGCCTTGCAGGCAATCCGGAGCAGTCGATTTGTTTGGTCGATGTCAGTTTGTCTGGCGGCTTGGAAAGGAAGAGCCTAAGAGATTCTGCTTATGACGAAGGCCTTACTAATAGTGTCTGTCTCCGTCATTCCCTCTCTGCTACGTGCGATTCTGTTAATGAGGCTAGTAACACTGCGAACCGTGCACTTGAGTTTGGACAGGGCGATGCCGGCACTGCCCATTTCCTGTATATGCATTCGAAGCACTCGTAGCTGCGGGACTTTTCGGATGGGTTCTCCGTCAAAAAGTAGTTGTAACGGCGGAGCTCTGTTGCTTGGGCTGTTGGTGGACGAATATGTATGTATTCTGATTTGCTCGGTGCGCATTTCATGCCGGCATGTTTTGGGTATGATTCGACCGTGTCTAGGGCTTGCTGAAGTGTGTTTTGTCTGTCCCCGTATGAGCCTTTGGTCGCCCAGAGCGTAATGTCGTCGGCGTAAATTGCCACGCCGAGGTCTCCGTCTTCCTGTAACTGTAGGGCGAGCTTGCGCATTCCAATATTGAATAGGGGCGGAGACAATATTGCACCCTGAGGCGGGCCGCGGCCCGGCAGTTCATTTGGGAGTGACCGTGATGCTCCGAGCGCAATTGTTGCGGTGCGGTCACGCAGAAAGTCCTGACCATAATAGAATGTTCTTTCTGTGCATCCGACGTCCTCAAGGCCCTCTAGTATGGCGGAGTGAGATATGGTGTCGAAGGCCTTTTGAACGTCAATGGCGAGCAGGATTCTGTCTAGGCTGCCCAGGGGAGGGCCGAGGACCTCGTCTTTCAGCATGAGGAAGACGTCCTGCGCAGAGACTCCCTTGCGAAAGCCTAACATCGAGTCCGGAAGAAGGCTGTTACGCTCGAGGTGATTCTCCAGCCGGGTGTGCACGACTCTTTCAAAGAGCTTGTCCATGCGTGATGTTAAAGAGATGGGCCGCAGCTGTCCGATCTCTCGCGGCTTACCAGGTTTTGGGATCATGATGATGTTGGCCGATTTCCATGGTGCTGGTACCCGACCTCCCTTCCTCCAGACCTGATCGTTGAACAAATGCATAAGATGTCCGATGGCCGTGTCACTGAGATTGCGAAGCATCGCATTGGTGACGCGGTCTGGTCCTGGTGCTGTGTTCTTTTTGAAAGTGCGCAGCTGCGTAAAGTTCCGCGAAGGTGATGAGGGCGTCCAGATCTTCTTTGGTTTCCCCATGGTATTCTTTGGGTGCTGTTGTAGGTGTTTGAGCCTCACCGGTGTAGGTGGTCTTGAGTTGTTGCAACAGCTCAATCTCCGTCCCTTGGTACTCTCCTATTAGTCGCCGCATGACATTAGCCGCTTCCGTGCGTGTACTGGTCGGATCCAGCATGCATCGCAGTATGGCCCATGTCTTCTTGGTGCTCAGTGTGCCTCTGAGGGAGTCACAGAGGCTGTGCCAGTTGTTGTAATTGAGTGTGCGAGCATAGGTGTTTGCTTCTTCCGCCAATTGGTCGATTCGTCGCCTTTGGTTACGGTTGTGGCCCTGTCTTTTCCACCTCTTGCTGAGACTTCTACGAGCTTCCCAGAGATGGGCTAGGTGGTTGCCTATAACCGGCGTGTCTGGTCTCGCACACGCAACGCGTAAACTCCCTTTTCGGTCCCGACACGTACATCCACATTGAAATCACCGATGACGACCAGATGGGTAGTTTCATCGCAACTAACCCATGAAAAGTCAGTGGCCATGAACCTTTCGACATCGCATTTCGACAGCGAAGAAACTTTTGCGGCTCTTCACCGCATTCTCCGATTCGCAACACGCGTCGTCCTTCTGACCTGCCGCTAACGGTCGGCCTCTAGCTCGGGCACGATTTTCGGGGGTGCACTGTTCGCTGCAGTTTGATGAGTGCTTTTAGCTTCTGCCTTACGGTGTATGATCCATTGCATTTTTTGCTTGCTTACGGGGGTATTAGCCATTGATGATGACAGCTTTCGACGTGCTGTTCCGTATGTTGTATGCGGGATTCCGAAGAATGTAAGCATTGTTCGCTTCACTTTGCTGAGTGTTTGCAGCCTCTGTCTCACAGGGCTAGCCATTGCATTTTTTGCTTGCTTACGGGGGTGTGAGTGCTTACGGGCGTATGAGCCATTAATGATGATGGTTTTTGTGTGCGAACACGAAAATTCAATGGTACCCTAGCCATATACAGCTCCGCTGCAAGACAGCCTCTGCACTACGCTTGGTGGAATTCAGTAACGTCTGTCGTGCTATCAGAATTTTAATGCGGATATTCTGCACTGATAGAACGAGGCTAAAAACTCTATAGTTGCCTGGTTAGTGAGTCATGGTATAAAAACAAATCAGAGTTCTGTTTGTGAGTCGAGGTGCACCTTCTTTTTTTTAGTTAGCTGATACCTGTGATAAGGTCGTCTGCCTCCGATTACGGGCGCTTGTTCGTGCTCGCAGTACGCAGTGTTTGAGTACGTAGGGCCCGGTGTTGGGAACGCAGCAGACACCTGCCGCCCGTTGAAATCCTCAAACCCGGTGAAACGAGAGAAGTGAACACAACCAGTCAGATCAAGTTGAGCTTCTTCCAACAGGGTTCCAAAATTTAGCGAGGGTTTTCTTTTGGCAAAGTCAGTTGTATTCGCGCAAATGCATGACTTGGATGGAATTTAGCTGTGTGCAGAGTGTCGGAAAGCAAACTAGCTGCTCTGTGCGCCGGTCGAACGCTCCAAAGCTGGAACGAGCGCTGTTAGCAGTTGCTTCTAAATTTCTTGGGACCCAGGAATTAACTCACCGCGTTGGATGAGAAAACATCGTCTTCAGCCTGTAGCGCTAAACTGAAGCATGCTATGAAAACGATATGTCGCCTCGTACCATAACACGTGCCATGATCAACTTCAGACCTTCCGAGGTAATTATCATGCTTGCTATCGTACGTGCAGGCAAAAGTACATTATCGAGAATATTTAAAACGGTAGTAACACTAACGGTGGGGCAGAAAACTTTAAAGGATCAAAGCCAAATGAAGCTTAAACGTACTACATCACTATAATTTATGAAAGTACCTGCCTGAACAAAGTACACTCCGCGATTTAAAAGTCCAGCAAAATACCTAAAATAAACAAAAAGAAAGCAATCATCGCGAGTGAAGTTTTTCGAACGAACTGGTAAAGTATCGGTTCCTTTTTTCCCCGATGCGGTAGTTTCTTATCCAAGTCGCTGTCCGATGCGCGTCGTTTGCTTCTTTCTGGAAGCGATGAAATCACACATTGTGTTTTTTCCACCGCGATGACACACACAATAGTACAGAACAAGAGTGTTTCGACATCCGTCTTTTTTTTTTCCATTTTCGGCCTTGTGCGCGGCGGCATCACGACGGTTTGAGTGCTACGAGGCATTCAGCGCATGCTAGTGATGGGACACCCTCTTTCCCTTGAAGCTTGAACCTAGATCGGCTGTTTGTCGGCGTGGCCACTTGGTGGCAAGCATTTGTTTGGAATCGCGAATCGGCTAAACGATTAGAAAACCGGTTAACCACGCGCCTTCAAACTTCTGCTTTCACTCCTGCCTTCTCGGACTATACACAGAAGTATCCTCTTCGGAAGTAGCACAGGTCATGTTAAGGTTACCAACTACATCACCTGACCCGGACCGAATAACGAATGCATGTTAAAGATATTGTTCGAAGAAGCTCCGAATGAGCTTTCCGGAGAAATGCATTGGCGTTCTAGTTACTTTTGTGCTTCAATGCATAAAACGATATTGTGTTAAGAAAGTAACTGGAACGCCATTGCATTTCTCCGCAAAGTTCGCGAATTAATATCTCGACACTGGTGTCATCCTGAGAGAGAGAGAGAGATAGAGAAAGGACTTTATTTGCACCCGTCAGAGAGTATGGGTGATCGGGGTGAGACGCAGCTCCCCCTTTCACCATCTACCTCCTCCCTAGACGTCGGCCGGAATCAGTTGGCTTCCGGCGGCGGCCTGGGCTTGACAGATGGCTTGTTCTTGGGCTTGTTCTTCCTGGCTATGGAGGGAGGATTCCCATAACTCCTTGTTTCCATGTAGACCGTTTAGCGCTGGGCAAACCCAGGGCATGTGATTTAAGGTCGCTATGCCTTCACAATTTTTGCATTTCGAAGAGTGCACCTCAGGTTGCCATGTGTGTAGGATATACGGGTTTGGGAAGGTACCCGTCTGCAGTTTTCGCCAGAGTACTTCTTCCATATTTGAGAGAGATGTAGTGGGGGGGGGGGGAGGAAGGGTTCTCCTGCCTATTCTATAGTGTTGTAGAATTTCTCTGTATGTGGTTAAGTCTCGCTTTTTGGACAGGGAGTAGTCTGCCTGCGCTGGGGCCTCGGGCGACCTGTGAGTCCACTATGAGCGGGCACCCATATTATTCTAATTAGGTCATTGGGTACGTTCTCCTTGCCTGCTTGCAGAATTTTGGCGGCCTCTTTGGACACCTTACCAGTGTCATAGGCTTTGACTGAAGTTTTATAATCGGTTATGATAATTCTGGTTGATGGGTTTGTGATTGCCAGAGCAATCGCCGCCATCTCTGCCTCCTCTGGTGAAGACTGTCTCACGCTACAGCTCGAGATTAGCTCGCCTTTGCCGCTCACTACTACTGAAGCGTAGTGCCCTTCTGGGTACTCTACCACATCCGTGTACACTACTCCTTGTTTTTGGAGGAGGGAGCTTTGCAGTCTTTGGACTCTGCTTCTTCTGCGTTCCTCGTTGTTTATGGGGTGCATGTTTCTTGGGATGGGGGGTATTCTTAACCTGTTGGCAATTTCTTTGGGAATGGCGGTTATCCCCTCTCGCGATTCTGGATTCCGGTAGCCCAGTTTCCTAAGGATGGATCTGCCCGTTTTGCTGCCAGTTAGTCTGACATAGTTTCGCCTCGCACATTTCCTCTAGGGTGTTTGACACTCCTAGGTTGAGGATCGTCTCGGTTGATGTGCACGCTGGTAAACCTAGGGCAATTTTGACACCTTTCCTGATGAGGATGTCTACCTTGTCTCTCTCTGCTTTAGTTGTCTTTAAGTACGGATAGCGTAGGTGATTCGGCTAATGATGAAAGAGTGGACAAGCCTAATTAGGTTCGCCTCCTTCATCCCCGCGTTTTTGTTTGCTATCCTCTTGAGAAGAGTGCAAGTTTGGTTGGTCGTGGCTTCTAGTCTGTTTACTGTTTCGGTGTTTCTCCCATTTTATTGTATCCACATACCCAGTATCCTGATCTTGTCCACCCTTGGGACCGGGGTGTTGTTGACCAGGACCTGGATATTGACCTGCTGCTTGCTCATGATTAGCATCTCCGATTTTTCCGGCGAGCATT
This sequence comes from Dermacentor silvarum, assembly GCF_013339745.2. Classification (NCBI taxonomy): domain Eukaryota; kingdom Metazoa; phylum Arthropoda; class Arachnida; order Ixodida; family Ixodidae; genus Dermacentor; species Dermacentor silvarum. Next base: position 302,682,898 of record NC_051154.1, read on the forward strand.
TTAGCCCTATGGGTCTCAGATAGCTTTCCGTTTCCCAGATTGCCCTTTATAGGGTGTCTTCTATTTGGCCAACGCTCCCCCCTCTGTCGACCCAAAGAGTGAGGTCGTCAGCGTAGAGAGTGTGGCAGAGGCCCTCTAGCTTTCTGAGTCCTTCTGGCAGCCCGATCATTGCAATGTTAAAAAGGGTAGGGGATAGCACCGATTCCTCCGGTGTTCCCTTGTTGCCCAGCTTAATGCTTTCTCTGAATGTGCCCCCGATTTCTATGTTCACTGTTCGGTCTGTGAGCAAGCTTTTAATATAGTTGTATAGCTTGCTTCCTACATTTAGGTGATTGAGGCGGGACAGAATCGCTTGATGTTTGACGTTGTCAAACGCTTTGCTGACGTCCAGTCCCACTATGACTCTCGAGTCACTAGTTTTCCTTTCTAATTCTTGTTGTTTGAGTTGTAGCATGACGTCGTTTGTGGATAGTTGTTGTCTGAATCCAACCATGCTGTCTGGGTAGAGTTCCTTACTTTCCAAGTATCCGTTGAGCCTGTTCTGTATGACGTGCTCCATGAACTTGCCTACACAGGAGGTTAACGATATTGGCCTAAGGTTCTCTAGTTTGAGTTCTTTGCCTGGTTTGGGGATGAGGACTAAATTTGATTTCTTCCATTTCCCGGGTATCTCCCCCCGCTCCCAACACTTTTGCATGAATGTCGTTAGTTGTTGGAGGGAGTTGTCATCGAGGATTCTAAGCATCTTTTTGTTGACCCCATCTGGGCCAGTCATCCTGAGAATTTGTTCCAAATGGATCCACCTTGCAAACTCCACAGATAGAATTTTTAAATTGCAAATGGGCTACAAGGTAATTAGTTAAAACCTAATTAGTAATTTTTTGTTAATTAGTCGATATGCAATAAATGTTTTGTGCAAGTAATGTCCGCCTCTTCAAGTAGACTAGCTCATGAACTAAAATTGTGCTATCTGCCACAGGCAACCCGTAAATATTTTTGAACGTGTTCACTGAAACACCCTGTATGTAAAGCCTACATGACAGTATTAAACATACAATTTTAATAAATCTGTTATTGGGCCACGACTTTCCAGTTTATATTGTAGCATGGGTGAATGAATATTTAATAGAGAGAAAATTCTATTGTTTTCAAAGTGGCTTTTATTCTCGTAAACATAAGCAAACAAGAGGTGTACCTCAGGGCTCAGAGCTCGGTACTTTACTGAGCAGAATCCCTGTTCTTCCAGGTATCCGTACATACGTTTATGCTGGCGACAATGCTTTCTTTTGCTATGGATAGAGACATTTACTCCCATTACCAAATTTTACAGTCGTATTTAAGGTAAATGGAAGACTGGCTGGATAGCTTACATTTAAACCTGAATGCTAACAGGTGTGATATCCTCTTTTTTCCCGCTAAAGTCGCAGTACACATATCACTTAACTATCATCTAGAAGATATCCCACAAGTAGAGTCACCAAAGTACCTTGAAGTTATTTATAACGGATCTCTTAACTGGTGGCCGCATATTGAATATATTGGGATAAAGAAGTTCGTGGAATGGGCATTTTGCGCAAGGTGAGCATTTGAAGATAAAGTATACGAATCAAATCACGTTTCATGGTATATAAAATATACGTTCGTCTAGGATTAGAATTTGGCTATGTTTTATTGCCAGGTGTGCCACCATAATAGGGTCGGCCACTAGTTTTATTAGAACGAGAGGCACTATATATACGTCTGTGCTTAAGACTTCCAAAACGCGTTGCAAGTGCCGTATGATACCTGGAAGCGAGAATCCCACCCATTTTATAATGATTTCACCTTCTGAGCTTCCATACTTTCTTAAGACTATATGAATCGCCATTAAGCCGTCCTCAAATCATTTTCCTCTCCGATGCAGAAGTATTTTTCCCATTCATTGACCCAGGTTTCATACACTACAGATTATTTTTGTGCAATTATCATTACTTGATCCACTAAATGTACAATTGGCGATGTGGTTCCTAGTAATACGCACTCAAATCCCCGGAAATTATATTCGATAAGATTTCCCCAAAATACTCGAAACTACTACCTTACAGCATCCTCACTCCCTCACCAGAGCAGGAATTGGCCTCCCTGAGGCAGTATTCGGCCGCTACCTCCATCATGACTCCAACAATTAACCCATGGCCCTCACTCCCCAGCGGCTGCGGAGCACCTGACCAAGGCGGCGGTCAGACCTGCTACGCGACAGAGGGTGCCAAAAATCTCTGGGTACGGAGAGGCCGCCAATGGGAACTGAACCTGGCAACGTTCAACACGCCCACCCTATCGAGTGAGGCTAGTTTAGCAGGGCTATTTGAAGAATTATCAGGTATTGCCTCGGATATTATTGGTCTTAGTGAGGTGAGAAGAACTGGTGAGGCTTACACAGTGCTGACTAACGGCAACGTCCTCTGCTACAGAGGTCTTCCAGATAAGAGAGAATCCGGGGTAGGATTTCTAGTCCATAACAACACAGCGGGCAACATTGATGAATTCTACAGCATTAATGAGAGGGTAGGAGTCATCGTAATAAAGCCGAATAGGAGGTATAGATTGAAGGTTCTACAAGCCTACGGCCCAACCTCCAGTAACGACGATGAAGAAAAAGAACAGTTTTATGAAGATGTTGAATTAGCAATGAGAAAGGTGCAAACTCAGTATACTGTAGTAATGGGCGACTTCAATGCAAAAGTGGGGAAAAAGCAGGCTGGCGAGCAAGCAATTGGCAACTGCGGCATCGATTCTAGGAACACTAGAGGAGTGATGGTGGTAGAATTCGTGGAAAGGAATAGGCTGGGAATAATGAATACCTTCTTCAGGAAGCGCAGCAACAGGAAGTGGACCTAGAAAAGCCCAAATGGAAAAACAAGGAATGAAATAGATTTCATTCTCTCTGCCGATCCCAGCATAGTGCAGGATGTAGAAGTGTTAGAAGTGCAGTGACCATAGGTTAGTGAGGTCTAGGATTTCTCTCAATTTGAAGAGAGAAAGAATAAAGTTAGTCATGAACAAACAGGCCAACATAGACGCAATAAGGGTAAAAGCAGACCAATTCCGGCTGGTGCTCGCAAACAAATATGCAGCTTTAGAACAGGAAGATAAAGACGACATAGAGTTAATGAATGAAAAGAGTAACTAGGTTGACCTCAGAAGCAGCAATTGAAGTGGAAGGTAAGGCACCAAGGCAACCAGTAGGTAAGCTCTCCCAAGGAACAAAGGACCTAATAAAGAAACGGCAAAACATGAAAGTGTAAAACTGGAGAGGTCAGATAGAATTCGTTGAACTGTCGAAACTAATAAAGAAGAAGAAAGTAAGGCATATCCGAAATTATAACATGGAAAAGATCGAGGAAGCAGTAAAATATGGACACAGCATCAAATCAGTCAGAAGAAAACTAGGCATAGGACAAGGCGAAATGTATGCACTGAAAGATAAGCAGGGTAATATCGTCATCAATCTCGATGACATAGTAAAAGCAGCGGAAGAATTCTATACAGAGCTGTACAGTTCCCAGAGCAGCCAAGCTACTTTCATTCGAAGTAGTGGTGAACAGGATACAGAGGGCCCTTCTATAACTAGCGATGAAGCTAGAAAAGCCTTGAAAGACATGACCAGGGGAATAGCTACTGGAGAAGATGAAATAACAGTCGATTTATTCAAGGATGGAAGAGATATCATACTTCAAAAGCTTGCGGTCATTTATACGCAATGCCTTACGACTTCAAGTGTACCAGAAAGCTGGAAAAACGCCAACATTATACTCATCCATAAGAAGGAAGACGTTAAAGAATTCAAGAATTATAGACCCATTAGCTTGCTTTCAGTATTGTATAAACTATTCACCAAGGTAATTTCAAATAGAATCAGGGCAACACTTGACTTTAGCCAACCAAGGGAACAGGCTGACTTCAGGAAGGGAGTTTCTACGATGGATCATATCCATGTCATCAACCAGGTAATTCAAAAATCTGCGGAGTACAATCAACCTCTCTATATGGCTTTCATAGATTATGAAAAAGCATTTGATTCAGTAGAGATACCAGCAGGCATAGAGGCATTACGTAATAAAGGAGTACAGTATGCATACATGAACATATTGGCAAATATCTACAATTACTGCACAGCAACCTTGGTTCTCCACAAGAAAAGTAGAAAGTTACCTATCAAGAAAGGGGTCAGGTGAGGAGAAACAATCTCCCCAATGCTATTCACTGCATGCTTAGAAGAAGTATTCAAGCTCCTAGGCTGGGTAGGCTTAGGACTGAGAATCAACGGGGAATATCTCAGAAACCTTCGGTTTGCAGATGACATTGCCCTATTCAGCAATAATGGGGACGAATTACAGCAAATTATTGAGGACCTTAACCGAGAAAGTGTAAGAGTGGGGTTGAAGATTAACATGTAGAAGACAAAGATAATGTTAAATAGCCTGGCAAGAGAACAAGAATATGTCTACGGAGTGGGAGATACTAGCATCAGATGTAACTATTCCTGGTTGTTCCCCGTTTTCTTTAGTTAATATATATTTTCCCGCAGGTGTTCAAGACAATAGATATCTCGATAACGTTGTAAAATCTTGTAGGAAAGAAATTGTAATAGCGGGAGACTTTAATTCGCATCATGTGGGTTGGGGTTTCAGAACAGACTCATGTGGAAAGAGATTGTCGGAATGGGCAAATAATCAAAATTTTTGTTGCTTAAACACGAAAGCAGTTACAGTTATTGAAGGCCTTTATAAATCAGCATTGGATCTAACATTTGCCAGTTCGGGGATGTCCGTCACTTCCTGGTCTACAGTCGACTCTGCCTCAAACAGCGACCATCTACCCATTCGGTTTGATATTGTGTGCCCTCTTACTTCTTTAGAGTCTCCGGGGCCCATTTTTGTCAATTACCAGAAATTTCAGCGTATCTTAAAAGCTACCCTCAACTCCCAGATAACGGTGCCGGATGAGATCAAAGCCATGAGCCTTTACGCTGTATTAAAAAATCCTATAAAAGGTCTCAGTTTAATGTTACCAAAGATAAAAATTCTCACTCTCCTTGGTGGAATTCTTTCACCACGCGAGATATCTGCTTCATTAGAATTCATAGGAAAGGGTTTAGCTCAACGCTTAACATCATGTTTGCCAAATGGGCCATTAAGACCTCCCATCGCGGATGACTTTGTGGAAGTCACAGTGCCAGAGCTTTCCAATATCGTTAGATCTTTGCCTGCCTCAGCCCCAGGTCCTGATGGCATTTTCAATGCCACGCTAAAAATTTTGTTTGCAATGTCTCCTGAGGAACTTCTGAACACAGTGAATTATTCTCTAAAAATGATTGGATTCCTCAAGAATGGAGGACAGCCAAAATAATTCCGCTACTTAAAAAACAAGGAGCTGGCTACAATCTTGACAATATTCGTCCCATTTCTCTTTCGTCAAATATGGTGAAACTTATTGAAAGAGTTCTATATGATCGCATGATGGATCATATATCTAAATATTCGTTACTGAGCCCAAGCCAAATAGGTTTCCGACCTGGTCTCTCCATTTGGTGTGCGCATGAATTCTTGGAAAGCCGTATCCAACTTGCTCGGAATAGAGAAGAATTGAGTGCTTTAGTGACTCTTGACGTGGCGAAAGCTTATGACAGTGTCGAGTACCCACTACCACCGGACAGATTACAGTCCTACAATTTTCCGAAATATATAACGACATGGATTTTTGCATTTCTAAGAAACAGAAAATTTTATTGTTTTCAAAACGGCTTTTCTTCAACAAAGTTCGATCAGACAAGAGGGGTGCCCCAGGGGACTGTTCTGTCTCCTGTACTATTTAACCTGTTGATGAGTTCAATTCCACTGTGCCGGGAAGTTCATCTCTATGTCTATGCAGACGACGTGGCATTTTTCGCGACAGCAAGAGAAATCAATTCCCTTTACATGCCCTTGCAAACGTACCTATGTATTCTAGAGAAGTGGCTTCACACCCTTCACCTGTCACTAAACGTAAACCAAAGTGCAGTCCTTGTCTTTCCGCTTTCCGGGCCCATGCATTTATCATTACTATATGATCAGAGAACCATCCAACAGGTAGAGTTGCTCAAGTACCTGGGTGTTACATATGATGAAAAACATAACTGGCGTTCTAACATAGAAAATATTGCAACGAAAGGGACACGAGCTGTAGGTTTATTACATAGAATCAGTAACGGGCGTTCTGGTATGCGAAGTGACACATTAATTATGATCTACCGTATGTATGTACGACCGATTCTAAAATTTGGCTGTGTTTTGTTTTCAGGAAGTACAAAATATAAAATAAGACCACTCGTTCTTTTAGAAAGAGAAGCTCTTCGATAATGTTGAGGTCTACCTAAATTCGTTGCTAATAACTTGTTATACCAGGAAGCGCGATTACCTTTTCTTCACACGAGATTCCGCATGCTTACGGTTCAAACCTACTTAAGGACTTATGAATCTCCTCTTAGACGTACAGAATACATATTTATTAGTGAACCAAACTCATTTTTTGAGAACACGTGGCCCCGGCTACATACCCCACAGGTTGTATTTGTGCAGGTACAATTCGCATTAGGGAAATCATTCCGTTTGATAGGTCCACATTGTCCCTTAAAATAGAATTTGCAGCCATTTTTCCTAATAACGCAAAACTACTGCCACAAACATATTTCAATGCCCTTTTGCAAGACTATTTGGCCCATTTCCCAATAAATGTAATAGCGACTGATGCTTCCTCGTGTGAGGAGAAGGCAGGCGTGGGAATTTACTCACCATCCCTCGATTGGTCTTTTTCACTTCGCCTGCCAGATTACACATCAGTTTTTCAGGCCGAACTTCTGGCAATAGTTCTTGCATTGCGAAAGTTACCGCTAAATGTTACAAAAGTTGTTATCGTCACAGATTCCCTTTCTGTATGCAGCGCGCTTAACGCGTCTAGAAATTCGACAGCTTTGAACATGTTTTATACATTAGCTCCACCCCGCTTAGGGTAGTTCATTTAGTATGGGTACCAGGCCACCGAGACATCCAACTTAATGAAATAGCTGATTCTTTAGCACGAGCTTCTTTAAAAGGTCCGACGATATCTGTGCTGCCGGCAACTGCGCACATCACTGCAGCCAGATATAAGCAGTTTTTTTTGACCGAAGACAAGAAAAGCCTCGCATTAGCAAAATCTACAGATTTGATACATTTAAATTATTCATGAAAACCTACTATGGTGTCCTAACCGGAAATTGGAAGTAACATTTACAAGGCTGCGTTGCCGTATTCCACAACTAAATTTTACTTGCACAGATGTGGTCTGGCGGCATCCCCATTATGCTACCTCAGCAATGAACCAGAATCCATCGATCACTTTTTATTATCGTGTCGGCGATTTTCTAATCTTCGACAACGATGTTTGGAAATCCCACTTCGCAATCTAGGACTGAATTTAAGCAGTTCATTTATACTCTCACTTGTAGCCACGGTGTTAGGATATAGCCACGGGAATGTTTGTCGAGCCATTTATAATTTTCTTTGTGACACAAAAAGATTGCCTGATTAATATTTTCCCATTTTCCCATGATTTATTTATTTATCCTTCAATTTTCACAAAATTGAATTTCACAATTTTCACAATATCACAATTAGATTAGTATTAATATTATTATTCAAAATTTACCTCTATCCTTTACTGTATTTAATTTATTATTAAATTCATATTACTATTCTTATCTAGGCAAGGCTGACTAACTTATTATAGACTACTTAATTCTTTTATTATCGGTTCGTTTCCCATCTTGAATAATTCATTTATTTTCCTTTAATTTGCATTACTTATTTATTTCTAAGCTAATTTATTTTAAATTTCGATCATAATACCACCCAGTTTGTGGCCAATCCCCACCGTGGGTTGTGCCATTGGTTGAGGTATCGTCATCATCATCATCATCATCAAGAGCTCAGGATCGCCAGTCAGCCTCTAGAGTCTGTAAAGGAGTACGTTTACCTAGGTCAATTACTCACAGGTGACCCTGATCATGAGAAAGAAATTAACAGAAGAATAAAATTGGGTTGGAGTGCATGCGGCAGGCATTGCCAAATCCTCAGACTGGGAGCTTACCACTGTCGTTGAAAAGAAAACTGTACAATCATTGCATTCTACCGGTGCTAACATATGGGGCAGAAACTTGGAGGTTAACAAAGAAGCTCGAGAACAAGTTAAGGACCGCACAAAGAGCGATGGAACGAAAAATGTTAGGCGTAACGTTAAGAGACAGGAAGAGAGCGGTATGGATCACAGAGCAAACGGGGATAGACGATATTCTAGTTGACATTAAGCGGAAGAAATGGAGCTGGACATGCCATGTAATGCGTAGGATGGTTAACCGGTGGACCATTAGAGTTACAGAATGGATACCAAGAGAAGGGAAGCCCAGTCGAGAACGGCAGAAAACTAGGTGGAGCGATGAAGTTAGGAAATTCGCAGGCGCATGTTGGAATTACCTAGCGCAAGACAGGGGCAATTGGAGACCGCAGGGAGAGGCCTTCGTCATGCAGTGGACATAAATATAGGCTGATGATGATGATGATGAGACCATCTAAATACACTATTTATTTATTTATTTATTTATTTATTTATTTATTTATTTATTTATTTATTTAGAACTAGCAATACGCATTATCATTGCGACAGGTGCATCGCAGTGCGAGGAAAAAAACTGGTATTGGAATATTTTCCCCTGCACTCGACTGGTCTTTTCTTTAAGGTGGCCTGATTTTGTGCGTATTTTTCTGGCTGAGTTTATAGCAGTAATTCTAACTTTACGGAAGTTTGACCAAACGAGTACAACAGCTGCTATTCTTACTGACTCACTAACTGTGTGCTCTTCCCTTACCGCGTCTATATAGTGATTCGCGCGTGCTAAAACCCTTTCACTTGCTAATTTCTGCCCATATGCATTGTGTTCATTTGATTTGGGTGCCCCATCATGAGTGCTGGGCAGTATCCAAGATACATGTACCTTAGATGCCACCTTAGATACTCCTTGGGTATCGTGTATTTGTATCATGATACGCCTGGAAAGACGTGTATCAGTATCTGTATTTCCGATACATGCTATCGCAACATCACCGTGGTAAACTATAAACGTTTGCTGAACTGCGCTTCGGCAAGCTGATACTGCTGCCACTAAAGCACCTGGTTAAAGCAAAAGGCAGCGATATTATTTCATCTTTGCGCAAGAGCGCTCCAGCGAGGGTAGGCGATGAGGTCTGCGCGTCCCTATTGGTGGGGCAGAGTGACGTGGTGGCGCTCGCACCGTCTCGACAGGAAGAAATGCGGGAACGTCTGCGCGCAGGAGAGCGCCACCTGTTGCCGCAGCGACTGGCTGCACTCCGTATGGGCTCCGGACTTCGGACCTTCGACGAGTGGTTCCCCTGCTTTCTCACCACTGGAAATAATATCAGCCGACGCAACACGGTGAGTGGCATCGATGGAGACCAATTTCTCCAAGAACTGGTGAGATCCTCGCACGTTATTGACTTTGGAAGTTTTGCACCACCGGGGCCTCCGCATTAAGGTGCAAGTGCGATAAGATCGTGGCCGCGCGCCGCAACCTATATGTGCGAGGGAAAGCATGCTAGGGTGAACCGATAAGTATGGTCCATGGCTTGGTGATCGAGGCAGCGTCTTCTCGCGCGCGCAAGGCGGTCAGACGGTGAGCGTGCGCGCCGACTTTTCGCGCTCGCAAGGGTGGAGCGGGGAGATGAGAGCGCAGAGAAGCACGCGTCTCCAATTATATAAACTCTGGCCGCGCGCACACTAACTAGTAGGTAATCTGCGGTGGGTTCAGAGGTTAGCCGTCCCGAGATCGCTGATGGCTTCGTGTCAGCTGTGGTCTCGCGCGCCAAGTTCGCGTTGAAGCGAGAGGCAGCATTAAAGGGAATTCACTCGCCACTGCTGCCGCTCTTCATCACGCCAGCGTTCTGATTGCGAGTGTCCGTGGCAATCAAGCGAGATGTGTTCGTGTTTGCCTGTGCACACATGACACCGTGCTTGTAATTTACATAGTAAGCGTATGTTTACAGCAGTTTAAAGAGTTAATAAAACTACCAACCTTACTAAATATAGCTGTCTAAAAAAATTGATATCGCAATCAATGCTTCGCTTTCGGGCGAAACTGCAATTTTGTAAAATTTCTTTCCGGTTTAGTTTGAATTGAGAAAACAGGTTTCGCGCAGAGCGATTTGTGCTCGGTCTCTCATGTTTCCGGCGCAGGTCGGCAAAATAAACGACTCACTAAGACTGACTTACAAGATATTTTTTGCGTAGGGCCCTAACTCGTATTATGACTCACCAAAATTCTACTCAGCCGAGCTCACTCGGACTAAGACTCACGAATCGGAGTGAGTAGACTCATGAGTGAATTTTCTGACCTAAGAAAGCCGGTGTGGATGTGTTCTCGAGTCAACTCCGTGAAGCCATTCTGTTCGGATTCTCTCTCTCTCTCTGGTGCCTCCAAAAGCCACTCCACCTCGTGACCTCACCCTCGGTGCGCCCGGCGTGTCGGCCGAGTATGCTTGACTCTTGCGGTAGGTTTCAATCAATGCGCACATGTTCGGAGTGGTCTGCTATCCGCTCTGTGCACATTTTCTTCACATATGTTTGTGCAACATCGCTTTTTGCAATTTTGTGGATGTGGCACGTTCCTGCCGGGCCTTCCCGGCCCTTTTGCTTTTTTTGGAGTGCCTGCCCTTCCGTACAAAAACGTGAGATGATCACGTGCTGGGGCCAACTTCGATGGCCTTCTGCTATAACTCGTTTCGTTCCTACTTAGGTTCTTTCCTTCTTCCATACATAACACACCTGTGTGTCGTCAACGATATTCGGAATGCACACGAGCTATAGGCGGCGCGCGTGGACATCCATCATGGCGCCACAGAGATTGTCGAATCATCGACTGCGCGTTACCGTCATAGCATGCACAGTTTATCCTGACTTGATTCTCCTCGTCTGTGGAAGCACCTCTTAAGAAGCTACCTCTTAAGAAGAAGCAGTTTTTAGGAGAAATCATTGGCCCCTCAAAGCGCGTGAAAGAGGGATGCACGCTGCCTAATCACATGCAGGCAAGAACGCCTTATAGATAAGCACTGCGAAGGCGCAGCCGTCTTTTCTAGTTGTCTTCTTGGAGGCGTCTACACAGCTATAGGTGTCCATGACAAGTTGACAAGATAGAGCATACAAACGCTCTATCTTGTAATCTTGTTCCACGGTGCCAATGTGGTTCACGCGGTCGGTGACGTGCATTGGAGGGCACTCTCTTGTTCGGCTGTGTCAAGCAATTAAACTTTATTGTTTTGAGTAGCACCCGTGTGTCCGTGTGCCTCCGTTTTTGTCCTCGCCTTTACTAAGCGCTCAACTACTTCTGTTTGTAACAACGAGTCCTGGTACTGCATAGTTATTCAGGCACAATAGATCTAGCGTCCTGCCGCCTCATTATACATTGAAAAACCTTCCTAGAACAAGTAGCACGATAAAAGCTAAGCCCAGCGGACTACAATAATATCAGATGTCGCACACAGTGATAGTATAAATAAAGAATGCTCTCATATATGAAATGTTCATTTATATACGTTAATAACGCCCAGCAATGCCGCTCTTTATTGTTGCTCGCATTGTTTCGACGGCTTTGTGATAACGTCGTTATGTTCCCATTGAATCTTTCTCCTGCAAAACTTTCAGCTAAATTTTGTCAAATTATATATAAGTAATTGTAGCAGCCCCTCAAGAGCCAAAAACTCGCCGGCGCCGTATATCTTCGACAACATCTCCTCGTGTCCTGTCGATAATAAAAATAAACTCCAGCAGTAGTTACTGCGATCCGTCAAGTTACGGGCCCCCCAATATGGATAAAGATACAAAGCCCCACGAACGTACACAGCGCTGTAACTTGCAGTGGCTTGTTAAAACAATTTACCGCCGCTCAAAATTAACGCGTCTTTCAGTTTTCGCTGTATGGTACTCAAAAACCACGCACAGCTGTCCAACAGGTGCATAATTGATAAAGTGGTGTGTTACCGGTTAAGCCTGCCAGCTTTATTACATTGTGGGGCACAGGCGCGAAGTCAATAGCGTATCTTTGTGCCACACTGGAGTCGTTCAGAGAGAGGCCGTATAAAGTGTTGTACAAATGCAAAATGTGTATGATTTCGTGAAGAATATTAACAATCAGTTATAATTTTAGACGCCTATTCCGCTCCCGAAGAAGACTTCGGCGACGAACTGCGCTCTGCACACATCCATTGGCGGCGTCACAGACTTCCAGATCCATACACATTTACGACCCATTCCTTTATACGACGCGCGTTCATCGGGAACAAATGAAGCTTTATCTTGTCCTTGATGGCGAGATTGGTGCACTGAGGCATGCAACATATCTTGTTGCTTTTAAATTTATGTTCGATGGCGTGTAGACTAGGTATCATGGGACAGCAATACCTTCAAAAGACCTGAAAACGAGCTGTATGCCGCGGAGCCAACGCGCCGATGATCCCTGAAGCGTTTCGCTCCGCGGCACCACCGTCTATTATGCACATTGCGAATTACACAGGCAGACCTAGTTCGTGCACAGCATGTTGGAATGTAGCACTTCAAGGCCGCGGATTCGGAACTTTACCAAATACCCTTTTTCTCCATAATTTTGGATACTTTTGATTAGCAGAAAGGTGGGGGGGGGGGGGGGGAGCGGAGTGACGATCCCATCATTTCAATAAGGGGCATACCCATTTATACAGAAAAGTCTCGTATCGAAGATAACAATTATCGCGCACGTAATGATAGCAAAATCGCTATAACTAAAAGAAGCTGAAGAGCACATGCTAAGATTTACGTATGTAAATCAGTATAAGTTGTCAGTCAAAACCGCACTACTCGGCTACCCTCAGCAATACGCACGATTACGAAATTCCTGAGTGTAACTTTCAGGCTTTTTCTTCTATCATGTACCGAATCATCCGGCAATACCAAACTTTAGGGGTAAAAACATACTTTGAGGAAGTAAATTCGGCGCACTATTGGCGCTTTTTGTATTTCTTGATGTTGCTGTACTTGTTGTTGTCATAAGCGTTGTTATTGTTGCTGCTGTCGTGAATATTTGTGGCGTATACCCACATGTACGCAGTGAGGTATTGTCCATGAATCGGGTTGTTTAACGGAGAAGGACGTGATTAATTAATGATTTTTAAGTTGTCACTAACAGATAAGTATTCTAGGGTGCTGGAAGAAAATCTAAAGTACATCGCTAACGGAGAGCCGACCACTGAAATATTACAAAAGGTAGCTTTTCTGTGCAGAAAATTGGCGCGATCGAGGAAAAAGAAGCCCAGCATTCCACGAGCCGTTGCACGGGCCTCGAGAACGCCGTTCGACCGGCCATCATCAGAGCGGCGGTGGCTCGGAGCGCGGCAGGCAGTCGTCCTCGCACTGCTGGCGCGGCTGCTCCCGAAGCTGGGCCCGGGACCCCGTTCCCTGTCGGCGCCTTGGCGGTAGACAGCGCTGGTCGGCACCGACTGCGCACGGCGGCCCGAGGCCAAGGCTTCTCACCGAGCGTGAACCAACATGGAGGAGGAGGAGCAAGCCAAGAAGGAAGCGCCAACGCCCAAGACCAGGACGACGAAGCGGAAACCGCCTGCTGCCGACGATGGCGGCGGTCCTTCTCAAGAGACTCCCACTGCCAAGCGAGCGCGGGGAAGGCCCGCGAAGGACCCGTCTACACCTAAAACGAAGACGCGGTCAGCGAAGCCGGCAACGCCAAATCCCATCGGCACCACATCTTCCGGAAAAGCAAGAAAGGCCGGCGAGGCACTGCCACCCGACGCCGATGTGAATCTCCCGTCCACCAGCAAGGGACCCAAGTCGCACAGGGTGAGCCGGAAGACGCGACCGCGGAGCTCCTCCCCGAGCGATGCTCACACTTCCGTGGCCAAGACTGCGAAGCATCGGCACCGCTCGCGGAGTCACTCCCCCGGCAGCAGCCACCATGCCAAAAGGGGAAGGAGCCGTGGACGATCTCGGCATTCGTCCCGCAGCGGCCATGGTGGACACAAGCGCAAACGCAGCCGCCATGGAAAGTCCACTACCGACTCCGAAAGCAGCCACGGAAGAAAGAAGGGCCGCAGCAGGAGCCGCCGCCACCGCTCCAAAAGCAGCGCCTCAACAGCGAGCATGAGCACCAGGAGTGGCGGGAAACGGCGCCGCCACGCCCGTAGCACCCGTTCTTCGTCGACCCGCAAAGGAAAGCGGGCCAAGTCGAGGAAGGCGGTAAGCAGCTCCTCAACGCATTCTCGTCGGGCCAAGCGGACGAGTGCTGGCAAGCCTAAGAAAACTGGCAAGCGCAAGTAAAAATACCTCAGGGATCGAGAAAACAAGTTGACCAGATCCAGCGAAAATCTGCACTTGAGCTTCCCCTTGGCTGTCAGCTGAAGGTCGAGAAAAGATGCGGCACCTGGGCTGGAATGGCGAAATCTTCGCGTGCGTGTCAAAGCGACAGCCCGGAATAAATTTCACTGTCAATGCGCTTTGTTGTTGTTCAATTATTGCCCGCAGAAAAGGTTCCCAAGGGTGCAATTGATTGATTAATCACTTAAAAGTTCATAAAGGCAGTGACAAGACTTGTATGAAGTACGCAGAGGAAGGTAGGTCGAATCGAGGGAGGTTTTAAGCAGCTTGTCGGCATCTCGTCGGGCTAAGTGGTTGAGGGCTGGCAGCGCTCCCAAAAGCGAACTGCATGAGAGACCTGGTACATGAGGTCGGGACTACTTAAATTACATGGGCCAATGCTAGCCATAATCTACATGTGAGCTTTACCTTGACTGTGCCTGTTCAATACTGAGAAAAAAATTAAAGGTCATTCCACCCTGCGAATGTGGATGACCAGCGGAGCTGTAAACCTTGTGGTAAGAAAACTTGTGGTAAAAACTTTATTGCATCACTCATTGTCACTTAGTAACGACGGTCACACTGGCCTTGTGGTCACTATGATATGCACTGATCGGTATACTCGCCACTGCAGACACATTCTTTGATATTGTCAACTCGATGCACGTACGCCGCTGTGTGGTCGGTTGGACCGGAGCGGTATGAAATCGCAAGCGAAATGTCTTGTCTTGTCTTGTTACCTAAACTTTGGCGCATACCCACTACGGGGGATTGGCCAAGAAGCAGGCGGTTTCAACTATGTTTATTGAAAATTTAACGAAAACCTAATGTTAATTCTAAATTTTGAGATAAAGCAATTTTGTCATAAAGAAGTGAAATAATAGGAATAATTCATAATTCTTGAAATTCAGCAAGGTAATCTTTTGCATCTCTCAGGAAATTGTAAACTGCAAGAAAAGCAGGCCTGTGACCGTGTCCAGTGAAGTCGCCCCAAAGGAGAGAATGGTTGGTGAGGTTAATAATAGGCCAAGTTTTCGAAATGCCATTTCTAAGATTTTTCTTTCTATTAAAAATAGGAATAGAGAGGAATAATAGTTCGCCTGTGCGTTTGTCGATCCGAGTGGGATGGTCCCTTTGGGGAGAGCAGACTCAGCCATAGTAGGTATAATTTATCAAATGTAAACCGGTGCTTTTCAGGAGTTATAAGGCCTGCAAGTGTGAAATATTTTGGAGACATTTTACGCGTGGTTGGTTATGGCGCTCTCGCGTTCTTCCCGCAGGGCCCACAAATGGCACGAGGAGACTCGAACAGCAAGAGGGATGGATGCCAATTTGTGTCCACCCCCTTTGATCACGGCGGGCCCACTTCGAATAGGCAGCGAGCACAATTGTAAAATTAGACCGTAAGATGGCCACTAGCTGTAACATGATTAAGGTATATAAGCATTCTAATGCGTGAATAAAGGTAACTTGCGCATTTGGTTACGTCATTTCTGCACCCCTATAGTGCCCGTACACCCTCTGCAGCACGCGCAAGACGTTTCTCGTATCACACTGCGGCTGCGTGCTTGATACAGCCTACCCCATTTCTTGTTTTTGTTTATTCTGACTCTATCAGAATGTGGACGGTAAGTATTGCAACACAGAAACAAACTAGACACTACTGCATACACACCGTATTACTCATACCTGTTATCTATGAGTTCAGAGTCAATCCAACATTATCGTAAGGATTGTAATGAGAAATCCACTTAAGTAGGATGAAATTTCTATAGTGGAAAGAAGTGAGTCAAAGTTGCTGCAAAATACATAAACAGGTAAGCGGTGTCTACGACAAGCACGTTGCGCCATGCACGTAAACGAAACGAAGATAAGTGGGCCAAAGTACTCAGCTAAAAAGCTTTGGACTCATGTTATTTCGAACTCTTAACGGAAAAGAGATTTTCGTTTTAGTGATATGAGAAACATGATTGTTCGTCGTAATAATGGTGATGTGATGATAATGATGATATCATCAACGTAATTATTTCAGTTTCAGGGGAAAGGCTTCAATTACTCTGTAGGGCGTCAGCGCACCCGCATGCGAGCATAAAAGTTTACAACCGAAAAAACCACAGAGGCAAGAATGAATCCAGGATATCAACAGGACCGGGAAGAAGGGCAGGAAAGGTACTTTATTTTGTACCTTCCCGTGCTTGATTCTAAGTATATACAAACGAAGTTATAATTTATTGCGACATGCAGCGCCGTCGTCATTTTATAGAAAGAAAGAACTAAGCCAAAAAAGTTTGTCGACTTCGTCTATAGGAGGCTCGCAATCATTTGTGGCTCGTTCGCTTTTTGCGTTCGCTAAAACTTGCAGTGACATGCCTTTTTGTTATAACAATTTTAAAACATTTAGCACTTACCTCTGCTCTGTCTTCACCTAGACTTCGTACCAAGACAGCATTTCGCAGTCCGCATCGTTCAATAAAAACACTTGGAATCGTTGTTTGCCTGGTTCGTACTCGACCGGCAGCGAAACTTTACGTCTCCGCACAAGCTCGCTTGTGCGATGACGAGGTGCGTTTACGACGATTCATTCATTCATTCAAATAACTTTATTGACTGCCCTGCGATTTGGTGGGGTGGGCCTAGACCCCGCCTAGGCTTCGGCCAAGGGTTGTTGGCCCTTGGCGGCTTCCTCGGCTCGCTGGACGGCCCAGAGTTGGTGCTGCAGGTCCGAGCTGAGCAACGCAGACTCCCAGCGCGCGCGGAGGCTGTCGCTGTTTGTTGAAAAAAGTTGAACTTCGTTTACGACGATGTTCAACTTCTTTTTTTTTTTTAAAGTCGAATGCGCTAAAGTGCATGCGATGAGCCCGACTATATGTCCAGCACGTTTTGAATGCGAACCGTCATTTACCTGTTACCGGGCACTTTCACCGCACTCCCGTAGGCGCCTCCATGTTTGATCACGTGGTGACGCGTCCATTGCTTGCCTTAACCGCGGCCTCTGCTGTCCTCTGTTTACACGGCAGTGCACGAGGTAGGTGATGCACAACAAGCGGCTGTTTCGGCGGTTATCGCCGAGAACGACGGTGTGAACGCCACGAATATTTACCCAACGCTTCAGGAGGCATATAAACGCCGCCTATCCATTCTTCCGAGCGCATTACGAATACGATCACGTGGCGTCACGCCCATTGTTTGGCTCAGCCGCGGCCTCTGCTTACAGAGGCAGCATAGGCCACTTCCATTTGATTTCTGCAGTTGTATGTTTGCTATGCTATGCGATATTTTATTATGTGCACTTGATTATGCCAAGCTCCAAAGCGTTGTATTTCGGGGAGGCGGGAGCTAGTCCAGCTGTTTGTACAGTGTTTTCTCCGAGTCCCCCTTATCATTGTGATGACAAATAGAGGAACATTATTATTATTATTATTATTATTATTATTATTATTAGTAGTAGTAGTAGTAGTAGTAGTAGTAGTATTACGTCTTGTCGAAATTGTGCTAGCACTGACGTACGGTGCGCGTACTAGAAAGCCGGGCTTGAAATTGTTTTGTAATACACACGTGTACGTACTTTAAACCGCTGTACTAAATCACAATTGCTGTAATTGCTCATGATTTTTTTTCTTCTTGGCAATGGCTTGGAAGCCACAGGTAGTCATGTTTTCTTTCAGTAACGTTTTTTGGTACGATGCCATTACACTATTTATTTTCTACATAATTACTCAGGGGCGTGTAGATCGCACGTCGCTATATTATGCTGCGCTTTGAGCTTTTAGAAAAACATCAATGCTGGGAAGTTTCATAGTACTTCACAGAGAAGACATAATATAGCTCGTCACTCGTTTAAGTTGTGACTTCACAGGGATTCCAACGTCTGCATTGAATGTGCATTTTTATTCCTAATCGCAAAATTGTTTTGCCACAGCAAAACCGTGGGTTGAGTTATATGACGAAGAAAACCTGGGGGGAGCGTAGCTGTACAGTAAAACAGAGTTAGCTAAACGAGAGTAACGAGTGGTACATCGTTGTTCGATGCTTCTTCATTGTGAACACAAAACACTGCGAGGTGATCAGCTTTTATAACAAAGATGCATCTGAGAATGAAGCAGCTGTCAATCCACTAACAAGGAAGCAGCCTTAATCAAGCGTGTATGCGTACAGCATATATTTAGCATATTATTTAAAATGTAGGGTTTAGCGTACTGCACAGTGTGTTATTCTGGACGCGTTAGTGCTGGGGCTTCCGAGTCATTTCGACCGTCTGGTATTCTTTAACGTGCACCTAAATCTAAGTACAGCTAGAGCGTTCTTGCATTCCACCCGTCTTGGAACAGGCCCGCCGCGACCGGAACCGAACCACTGCGGAAGCGACGCTGAGGGTCTTGAGGCCACAAATGGCTAGGCGCGGTGCAAGCGCCATCTGTTTTTATTTAGCGAACTAGCCCGTAAAAAGGGTCTATAGGTAGGTGCCTGTCTCACTTTGTTTGGGACCTCTTCTATTAAAAAAAATAATGTATGTATCCGGTTGCGTTTATTTGAACCAGAATCCCAAAGCGCAAAATCTGGATGCTCTATATGCCCTTTAGGCCACATACGCAGGCACATGACAAGTGCATAATTATCACTTACCACTCTCCTGCCCTGTGGCAGCTAGCACTGTGACACGACTGTCGCGGTTGTGCTGCTGAGCTCGACGTCGTGGGGTCGATCCCGGCCGCGGCGGCCGCATTGCTATGGGAGCGGCATGCACAAAAAAAAAAAAAAGAACACTCGCGTACCGTGCATTGGGTATACGTCAAAGAATCCCAGGTGGTCAAAATTAATCCGGACTCCCCCCCACTATGGCGCGTCTCATTGTCAGATGCTGGTTTCGGCTCGTGAAACCCTAGAACGCGAATACTTTTAACGACTGGAGCTTGCGTCATTGCGCATCGCAACAATTTACCCATAAAAGCGAGTGCAGCTGCGCGTGGGCTGATTTTCCTCATGACCTAAAGGCGAGTATTCAGTGCTGCCGGGGAGGCGCACAAGAAACCGCGCGCCGAGGAAGCGCCATGTCACCGCCGTCGTGTCGTTGTGCAGCCGTCGTCGTGACCCGCCGCGGTGGCTCCGTCAGCTAAGGCGTTGCGCTGCTGACCACGAGGTCGCCGGATCGAATCCCGGCCGCGGCGGCCGCTTTTCGATGGAGGTGACGTGCAAAAACGCCCATGTGCTTGCGTTTATAATTAATTATAATTATTGCAAACACTTCAAAAACTCAACCTGCAACTAAACTTATGCTCTGGTATAATATCTATAATAAAACCCATGAATGTTGTACTATCTTTTTCTGATTTATTTTGAATTTCGTCCCCGGTCGTCTCAGCTAATTAATTTTAATTATTCCAGACACTTCAGCAACTCAACTTGTAACCAACCTTATGCTCTGATATCAGATCTATAATGAAACCCATGAATTTTGTACTGTAGTATTTTTTTCTATTTTTTTTTTCTGATATCCGCCGTGGTTGCTCAGTGGCTATGGTGTTGGGCTGCTGAGCACGAGGTCGCGGGATCGAATCCCGGCCACGGCGGCCGCATTTCGCTGGGGGCGAAATGCGAAAACACCCGTGTACTTAAATTTAGGTGCACGTTAAAGAACCCCAGGTGGTCAAAATTTACGGAGTACCCCACTACGGCGTGCCTCATAATCAGATCGTGGTTTTGGCACGTAAAACCCCATAATTTCATTTCATTTTTTCTGAATTTCGTCACTCGTCTTCTCAGGAGGTGAACCGGAAGTGCTGCACAAGAAACAAGAGTGTCCCTCGATGCTAGTACCACTAAAAATTATTTTGTTACAGCTATTAGGGGTTATGCTTCTGTAACCGCGATGACATGGAATAAAATCTGAAAATATATTTCACCAATAACGTTGGCAGCCTTTGACTGGCAGCACACGTGGACGAGCATTCTTTTTAACCTGTAAGACTGTGCTACATGCTTCTTCTTGTTTTCATCATAGCTTGAAGGCAAGAAACTGCGCTTGAATTTCAATCAAGGACAGAGAGGGAAGGAGCGCAACAGCAACGGATTCGTTGTACGTCTTCTTTTTATTTAATTTGTGCTAGCGGACAACATTCTGAGTACTGCAGTTGCAGTAGCGACACACGTGATGTCAGTTAATGCCGCCCAATTACGTCAATATATCCATACATCAACGGAGTTCTTGTAGCGAGTGCCTCGAAGCGTTGAAAGCATTGTCACTATTCGGCATCTGAATATATTTCGGTTGGCAGCGTGGCGTTCAAAACACACTTCCTTCCCCGTCCCATGCATTTGCACGTACGCCGTTCCGATGTTATAACATGCAGGAACAAACAACGTTTACGTCTTCCTTTCATCACGAAGGAACATAATAATCACCGCTCGTGTTCCGTGAGCAGCCAACAGTGCCAATTCAAAGAAGACGCTGTCGACTACGGATTTCTCTGCGGCTTAGGCGAATTAGCCGACCTTTGGCAAACAACTCGTGATAAACACTCGAAATGGGGCAGTAACTTGAGCGCACGGCTGGATACGTGCGATCCTTTGAAGTTCTTCACTGCTCGCTAGCCGTGCCGAATAGTGTTCTTGGCGGGCCTCCAGAGAAAACAATTATACGTTGCTCTCATTTGAGTTGAAGGACTCATCTCGTCTAAACTCATGGCGCAAGATGTCCTTTTCGTCTTCGTCTTCCTCAACTTGCGCTGGAATCTCGGCCTGGAAAAAGATGCACGACAGCATAGAAGAGTTTTGTAAAAAAAACAAGGTGACATTACTTCCATCGTAAAGCATTGTTTCATTTAGCACGGGCTTTTGGCGACTGAGTGTCTGTTGCTGAGTGTTTTGTGTAGCGTTTAATGGCAAGCAGCTCGGCGCCCCGAAAAAGTTTCAACGTGCGAATGATACATGATACATACGAAAAAGAATTTGTCATTTGCTGGATGGATATATACCGAAATACCCCAGTTGGATATACACCAAAATGGCTTTGTCAGATTTATTGGCGGTTGCTGATTTTTGCACGCAATCAACTTCTGGTTTATCGAAGTTCGCTGTTATAAGGATTCGTGTGCGCGCATTTCTCAACTGAAAAAATAATTTACAACACGCGAGCTTTTGGTATTCGATATGAAACTTCCAGCAATTTTGTGACAGCCGGTTGCGTTATTGGCGAGCTTTGCTTGCGGTGGCTACAAGCCAAAGCCGCAATCTTTGCAGATAATGCATTAGGAGGTGGTATTTTTCTATAAAACTCTGTAAAATCGAAAAACAGCGTTAAAATATAGCTTCCTGAAGGATGCATAATATAGCTATGTTGTACATTAGTATAAAACCAGTACATTGTGCTTTCAACATTAGTATAATTCTGCGTGTGATTTAGCGATCCTGTTGCGAAAATCTGCAGTGTGTGCGCAGTCAGTTTACGTGTTAACAGTCTTGGCGAAATCTTTTTTTTGTTTTTTCAAACAGGTTACTGACCTAATTATTGTAACAAACCTCGCCGTTACTAACTGTTCATTATTAAGACCCTAGTGGCTTATATTGCAGTGCGTGACTAGCGTTATGTTAGTGACTGCTTCGCGATTTTTTTAGCGAGTGTAGTACAATTATCAGTGAACGGGATTTTCTAAAGCGCATTTCCATTTAAACGAGGAAGTTCCTCTTTGGGGAGGGAGAACAAAATCAGGTTCTTGTTTTCTGTTTCCAGTCAGCACTTTAACTTATATGCCCGGCGACACGCTGCACACACTATATTAGTGACGGCGGTACTGAAATATGAAACTTACCTCTGCTTTTGGTAGTAGCTTTAATTTCCTCCATAACCTCAACGCAACTTTGCTTGTGAGAGGAAAGTTTTCGGCGCATGTCTTTTTCTCCCCTGCATGCAGTAGAAGCTTATTCATTATTGATGCTTCCATACCAGATGAACAGCAGTAAGAATTGATATGCTTCTATAAAAAATTAGCGTAGCTTGCACTGGAGGCGTAATGCTATAAAGAGAAAGCGGAACTGATGGGCACCTAGCTAGTCTTGACTTTTGAGCTAGGCTGAGCACTACCAAGTCATCCCCAGCATTTTCCGAAATTTATTTATTATTGATCGATTAGCGGTTAGCTATTGATTGGCTATCGATTGGCTATCGATGAGTGACTAAGCTTAAGTAGTCCCAACCACGCTCAGCTTCGCTAGTTCACAGAGGTATGTGCCATTGCCCTTGGACCCTTTCTGCACGACCGCCAGGATCGGCCCACATTTTCTGTTCGCACGTTGCTGACTAACGTTCGGCTTAAACAGCTCTACTGTTTATATATTCAAACCATTGGCATTTCAATATCGATAACGAAAGCTGTAAGAAACGTTTACTCTCGCGCGTGAAGTGACGTTGTCTGGCTTTGGACCCACAGAAGTCGTAGATTATTAACAGCGGAGCTGTTTAAGCCGAGCGTTAGTCCGTAACGTGCGAACAGAAAGTGTGGGCCGATCCTGGCGGTAGTGCAGAAAGGGTCCAAGCGCAACGGAACTAACCCCCTGTGAACTAGCAAAGCTGAGCGTGGCGAAGTCTAGCCAAGCATGGTTGGGACTACTTAAACTTCGTCAGTCATCGATAGCAAATCAATAGCTAATCGATAATCGACAAATAATCACTACATTCCGGGAAATGATGGGGATGACTTGGTAGTGCTTAGCCTAGCGCAAGTACGTGGCCAATCTACGTGGCCAAGTACGTGGCTACGTAGCGATAGCCAATCGATAGCCAATTAATAGCTAATCGATAATCTATCAATAATCAATAAATTCCCGAAAATGCTGGGGATGACACGGTAGTGCTTTGCCTAGCCCAAAAGCCAGGACTCGCTAGGTGCCCATCAGCTCCGCTGTCTCTTTAGCATTGCGCCTCCAGTGCAAGCTACGCTAATTTTCCTGTGTAGCTTGTTCAGTGTTACCAAACTTCGATGCTCAAGTATAGGAAGCGCGCAACAGTATTTTTTCTGCCGCCGTTGCCGTCTAGGCCACCCACAACTGCTCCCCCCCTAATAAGGGGCAGCCATGAAATGAAGTCGCCGGCAGTTATTGTGAACGCAGTGTGCCGTAAAATATTTTTCGGGCTGAAAAAGACTCAGTTTTCTCGCTAACAACAGTCTTCCTTCAATCCACACTTTTTAACATCATTTCACGGCATTTGTAGCGATCAACAGTAGTCGAAGAATGGATGACTCAAGCCAATTCTTGGAGTGAGCTATTATATATGCGCTGACAAGGAAAGCACTCGCGGCCCTGACGAAGATAAGTACCCGCGTCACAACGTTGGTTTCAGGGACATCCCTTCTCCACTGCTGATTACCTATAGTCACCACTTATAGTCCAGCAGACCTCCGTCTTCTTCGGATTTCACGGAATTTGATTTCGTCATAGTGGGGAAACTAACGCGCAACGGTCTTTAGAAGTTTGCATGACGCAGATAGCTGTTATTATTCTTACTAGTGTTTTCAAATATCGGTTAAACCGGCTATCCGGTTGAACCGGAGGTAAGTGAATCCGGTCTCGAAAACAGTAGTTATACGATTATCCGTATTTCGACAAACGGCTATTCAGGATATCCGGTTTAAATAAACGGTTAGCCGGATATTCGAATATTTAGACACAAATATTTGGTGTTTAAAAAAAGAAAGGTAAGGAGGCTAACCAGAGCAGATATCGGGTTTGTACGAGTGGTTGCAAAAATAACTACAATTTTAAGACCATCAGAGAGAAAGAGAGGTAATTTAAGCACAAGTACAAATGAATCGATATCCGGCTATCCGAATATCCGGATACTATTAACCGATAACCAACCAAATAACCGATCACTCCGGCTATCTGGTTTTCTAATTCGAATAACAGGTTAGTCGAATAAGCGGATAACCGATGTTTCCGCAAGACCAGTTTGATGTTGCTGCATTAATGCTTACTGACAGGCGATGACAGTAGCTCTCGAAGTGCCTGTTTTATGCCAGTTTGCAGTGAATTAAACACGCCAAAACTCAAGAAGGAACAACCCTGAAGTGTCATTTCACTGAGGCGAGTGGAAGGTCCACTTTTTTTACTGTACTGACCTGTTAATAAGCTGACTGTAACGCCGACAGAAATGGTGAGAATGGTGGTAAAAATTAAGCTCCAGTAGGCTGAAAATTGATAGAAGCCAAGCAAGCTGTTTTCTTCATGACCTGAAAGACTGAAACAAAAATTTCCACTCACTGTATGAAGCAATTCTATCACTATCACTACTGCAACATAGTAACAATGAAAAGTTGTATACTTTTTATTGTGGTTTTGGTTTTAGGCTTGGTTATGAACCTGCCGTGTGTCTTGAATGGACCTATAAGAACGCTAAAAATCTGGATAGTACATCAGCAGCGATTAATATTTTTTTTATACAGGAGACAGAAATATGACCTAGCTGCACAGTAGTTAGTTACATTAATTAATTGTTATACTTCCGTCTCTTTCATCTGACAGAATGTCTGACAAACAACTTGTCAGCTGAGAAATTGACGTGGTGTCTTAGTGAGTCGTGGTAAATACTCTCTTGAGAGGCTACACTGCCTTCCGCTCGGAGGAGTTAAGAATTATGCGTTTACTCGAGGTGCCTTTCGTAATCCGGAGGTAAGGAATTAGAGAGAACACTAAGTGGCTAACGAGCTAATCAGTTCTTCTCACCTGTCAACAGACGAAGCTTCGTCGACAATGAAGGTATAATTGTTCATCATGGGGGAAGTGGCATTGACCGGACAATAGTCGAGAGTGACATGCATCCTGGGAGAATGAATGCCGAGGGTGATCTTCCCAAACATCAGCCACAACTGCAGAGCTCCAGCAACTAACGTGCCGACTGCAGCGCCCTGCGAACCACCAATTCGTGCACACAGGCGTGAGTATCGCGGTCCACAACTGCGCGCGGCGATACTGTGGAAGTCTGGGGGTAACTCGTAGGCACGACACAGTGGGCATACTCGAAACTCTCAACTGAACTGATCAAAATCCGAGTGTGTTACATGAGAGACAATGTAACTGTTAATGGACGCCTAATGAGATCGTACCGAGATAGACCCTTCCAGTTTTCTCATCTAATTTTCTTTTTGGAAAAGCAAAACGGCCTCGCGTTATTTGCACTTATACTCTCCCATGATGCATTACTTCTTAGTTTTGAAGCCTTCCGAGAAAATTTTGTGCAGATGCCCTACAACAGCACGTAGTACATACGCATCATCACAACCCTTCGATACAGACGCAGTGGAATAAATGCAATTGTATCAAATTCTGAGGGTCATTAGAAGCTGAACCAGTGCATTTCTACTTTTCTTTTCTTTTCTTTTTCCCTTTTGATTGCTACATTCCCGTGCCGTTCATAGAGTACAGTGCAATTGGGCTCCGGTCCTCCGGTCCCCTGACACCCTTTTCGAGCTAGTTGCTGCTATAGCAAGTTGCCGCTATGATCCTTCAGGAGGTATTTGGCAGCTTTTCCTAACATGTTTTGTTTATGCCTACACAAGTCAAACCGCAACAACAACAGCAACAATTATAATAATAATACTAATAATAAATACAATGCATTACCTTCGCATTGGCCCACGGAAAAACAAGCCCCAAGATGAAAAGTCCAACGAACGGTGCAGTCCCACCACTGTGCAGCACCAGAATAAGCTGAAACAAAAAAAAAAAAAAAAAGGAGAAGGTAATTTAGCTTGTGACTAGAGGCTATGGGTATCTTACTGTTATTTATACATTACCACATGGTCTTCTTAGCTTAACTTTGAAAGTTCACTTAAAAAGTGTATGAAAAGTTTGAAACAATTGCATTCAAAGCGCGTTGTCAATGTGAACAATTGTTAAAGGTTCGATGACAGCTTATTTAGCACTGCAGCTCTTCATTTCATACATACATCAAATGCATTTCTTCATTTCTTCGTACCTCAAATGATCGCACAATAAAATGGAAAGTAATTGAATTGTATATAGATAAAGTATTTGGTTTGCTGTACTTGCGAAACGTTTTGCTATTTTGGTGTCTCTATAGCGCATTTGCAGCTAATTAGGACATAAACTGCCAACCTTTCCCCGCTTTGCCTGATGCAGTGGCCGCTGACATTTGTTTATCTATAGCTGCAATCTATAGCTGCATTAAAAGGGGAACTTCTTGTTGTTCGCTTCACATGGAATGAAAGCTAGGCTGCGCTGAAAATAGCGTAAGTGCAGATTTTAAAATAAGTGGACTGTTTTGATTAATGTCACTCACAGAAGCGCAGTTGAGTGCAACCGTCCGAATTACACAACGTTGTCAGCCAGCTATTGACGCCCACTACATATCGCGGTGATTCCTACCTTTTGCGTGGGCTCCCTACGACGAAAAAAATTTCGTTTCAAACCCGCATGACCAAAGGTAAAAAATCAAAAGGTACAAATATTAACTGTAATTACTTGATATCTACCCAGAAGCGACTCCTCCACGTACGCAAACTCAGTGGGCACACTAGGCCTCATCTTCATGCTACAAGGACATCAGCAAAAATTCTGTAATAATGCAGCTCATAAGATCTCGTTGCTGATACCTTTGAGCTACCGAAGCTGGATTTGATTTAATTTGAGCGTAGTCAAAGTTGATACAGGCGCTTGTATTCAGGCAGAGTTCTTGGTTTTTGGGAGGATGTCGCTCAGCTATCGGTCTCCCGGAGACTGTTTTGACGACAATCGGCAGCCTTGCGGGATTGCTATGTGGATGTGATTTGTAGATTCGTGCGAACTGTATCTTACATTAAGTGTTTGCTGTCGTGACTATAGTTGAGAAATATGACAATCGTGTGCATGCGTAAATAGTGTCTTTATTGCACAGTGGACATGAACTTCTATTACTCAGCGCAGGTGCGCATGAGGCGCTTCTTCTGGTGAGCTTTATTTTTTGTCTTGGTTACATTTACGCTTTTTTGTAGCCTTAGTACGTTCGTCTATTTTTTATATTTGCGCGCGTGTTATGTGGGGAAAGAGCGGGGGAGGGAGTGTGGGCTCTATTTCTTAAGTGTCTTAGGACAGAGTGGTTTAATGTAGCCTACTGTCCAGTTTGCCTGCATTTATTAAACAACAAGAAAAACCAATCGGCTGCTTGTTTTTGTCGCCGTTGTCGGCGCGACAGACGACTAAACTGCGACAATTTCACTTGGCGGTCGTGTCGGTATTGTTGTCGGTGTAGTATTGCACCTTCCATAATTCAGCGACACCGCATGCATAACGTCAGCACAGCTGAGTATCGATGTCAGCGTCGTGTTGCCATAGGTGTGGCCTTCGCTTAGGGTGAAGGTCACACAACGCGAGCACGGTCGTATTTTGCAGCTGCTGGGAAGGCTTGTAGCGCCCACCGACGCCGCAGCGCGGAGCGCTTTGTTCGGCGCTCTCAGCCGGTGCCTTGGCGCCGGCTATCAAAGAAAGAAAAAAATAAAGAAGCGCAGCGCGTGCTCGAAGCGCAAGCTCGGCACGCGCAGTGTCGTTCCAAAAGCCAGCCACGCTGGTCGTCGCAGCCCCGTCGCTCGGCTCGCTGCCTTCGCCCTTCTGACCAGGGACGACGGCACGGCTCGTACAGCCGCCGTCACGTCTCTCCCACATTGGTGACCCGGGAGAGCGCGCCTTTTCCCGAGCGACACGCTGCCATGGCTCACTGGCCGGAGCCCCAGTTCGACCCGCCACTGCCGCTGTTCTCGTCCAGCTACGTCGGCGCATGGTTCGCTCAGTTCGAGGCGGCTCTGGAGCTTAACCACATCTGGATCCAGGAGTTCAAGCACGCGGTACTCCTCGACGTCCTGCCGCTTGCTCTCCAGCTCCACCTCGGCGTTCCATCGCCTGGCCCGCGCCCGTACGACGAACTGCGGCAGCGCGTGCTCGACTTCTTCGGTGCTGTCTACCACCCTCTTCCAGAGGTAGACCGCGCGGTGCGCGAGTCATCTCCGCCGGCGCCCTCACCGCCAGCACCAGACGCGTCTGCTCCTGCGCCCGTTAGCCACCATCAGGCAGGCCTTCCTCCCTCGACTTGCCCCGATACCGTCTCGGCGACCACCCGATGCGCTACCGCACAGACCCCGGCCTCCGGCTCTCTCCAGGGGTCTCTTTCGTGCGGGTACGCGCACAATGTTGTCGCCGAGGGTATCGTCACGACCATGACACCGGCCACGTCATCGCCTTTCTCGCCCGCAACGATGGCAGGCGACAGTGGAGACATCACCGACCCAACGCCGGCTACCGTGCCGCATGCCATTGGGTCTGTCTCCAACGCCATCGCTCCTGCAACAACGGCACCCGACCCTTCCACGCGGTCTGCTGAGCCGGTCTCCGAGGCGGCGCGCGAGCTCGGTACCGTGCCGATCCCACTGCCTCCGACTCTGCCGGCTACCACCACCGTGGACACGGGTCACGACCTTCTGCGACACCCGACAACGAACGGTCCATATCTCCAGCGGTCAGCGCAGTCTTCAGCGCAGTTAGTACAGGTCATTCCACCTACCCAGCCCACCCGGGTCTTCACCTGTGCTGCCTCGACGGACGTTCGTGCCTCGTCGCTGAGCGCCTCACGGCTTCGACCCACTCCCGGCTTTTGCGATGGACCGATGGAACCACCGGACATTCCTGCGGACCTTGACCCCCTTTTGCATGGCCAGCCCGTGGCTTACTCGCGATGCACCCCATCGTTAGCTCTGCCGGATCGTGTTCGCCTTCCGACAGGTTGCGCCGCGTCCACGTGCACGGCACGCGTCGTGGCCCGTCCAGGGCTTCGACTCCATTGCTCGTGCACGCATCCTACACGTCATGCAAAGGTGCGGTCTGTGATACGCCTTCGGCAACGCGTTCGCTGGCACCGTCGACGCACCCTTCGCCTTACAAGCCTCCCCCTTCCTCATTCTTCAAGAGACATGTGGCGCCCGTCAAATCAGCGGGTAGACGCACTTCTGCCAACAGCGTCCGTTCCGCGAGTCCCTCGCCCGTTGAGGAGCACCCAGTGCCGCCCGCCTGAGTGGTGGTGGCGACCCGATGCCTTCACGTTGACGACTCGGACTGGCCATGGACACTTTTCAATCAGGACTCAACTGGCTCGCCATTTCGACGTTCCGTCTGGGTGGAGGGCCCTGTAGCGCCCACCGACGCCGCAGCGCGGAGCGCTTTGTTCGGCGCTCTCAGCCGGTGCCTTGGCGCCGGCTATCAAAGAAAGAAAAAAATAAAGAAGCGCAGCGCGTGCTCGAAGCGCAAGCTCGGCACGCGCAGTGTCGTTCCAAAAGCCAGCCACGCTGGTCGTCGCAGCCCCGTCGCTCGGCTCGCCGCCTTCGCCTTCTGAGTAGGGACGACGGCACGGCTCGTACAGCCGCCGTCACGTCCCTCCTACAGGCTCTGCCTAATACTGTACTGTGATAACTGCTTACATAACGTGTCAGCGGCTCAGTATATACTATACTGAGCCGCTCGGATGTGCTATGTGTTGAAGAGAATGCGCATGCGCCCGTGCTTCGCAGTTCTTGAGGTCGAATATATTCCATGGCGGTTGATACATACGGGAGAAGCTTCGAGCTGATAATTCGAATCGCCAATTTTTTATGAACTGTAGTCCACACAGCCAAAGAAATTGAGGATTACCTAGGGAACGGGTTTAAATACATTCTATTGCAATTTAAAACTCCAGTACGTTAACACCATGTTATTTCCCTGTACTATCAAAAGGAATCAAGTCAGCATTAAGAGCCTATAGACGGCGTGCTTAAGTCAAGCAATAAGTTTAACAATTAAAATTTACTCCACTTTCTTCGGATGGTCTTTTCACCATAAAGCCTGTAGCTATACAGGGTGTTTCAGCGAACACTTTCAAAAATTCTGAAAGGTTGCCTGTGGCAGATAGCACAATTTTAGTTCATGAGCTTGTCTACTCGAAGAGGCGGACATTACTTGCACAAGTAATTGAAATGCATAATCGACTAATTAACAAAAAATCACTAATCAAGTTTTGAACTAATTACCTGATGGCCCATATTGCAATTTACAAATTGTAGCCATGTAGTTCACAAGGCGGATCCACTTGGAACAAATTCGCGGGATGACACCAGGTTGGAGATATTGATTCCCGAACTTTGCGGAGAAATGCATTGGCGTTCCAGTTAGGTTCTTAACAAAACGTCGCTTTATGCATTGATGCACAAAATTAACTGGAACGCCAATGCATTTCTCCGCAAAGTTCGGGAATTCATACCTCGAAACTGGTGTCATCCTGAGAATTAATTCTAAGTGCATCCACCTTGCCAACTCCACGGCTACAATTCATAAATTGCAATATGGGCCATCAGGTAATTAGTTAAAAACTTAATTAGTGATTTGTTGTTAATTAGCTGATTATGCATTTCAATTTTTGTGCAAGTAATGTCCTCCTTTTCGAGCACACCACCTCATTAACTATAATTGGGCTATCTGCCACAGGCAACCTTAAGTAAATTTTGAAAGTGCACGCTGAAACACTCTGTATGTATTCTTAGCGATTCTAGCTTTACCACAACCATTTTTACAGGAAAAAGTCATCCTTAGGTTGTTGCAGTGATGTGCGCAATCAGTCTCTTCTATTAGGTACAGCCAATAACATATATCACTCAATGCTTAATCCTCCTATAGGAAGCACCAAAGGCGACCTACTATCTTCGGAAATTTCACATGGACTAATTCGAGCGCACAATTAAGAGAAATGTCTAGAAGGTTAACAGTCTGCGATTCTTTTGCAACGGCGCGCAAACGGAGTCCATTTTTGGTTATAACCACGCTATACTTAGAACTTGGTTGTGTTATATAGGGCCTCATTTGTGTCTTGCAAAACAAAAGTTTTGCTCGAGACGAACAGGAGTAGATCGGCAAACAGCCTAGGCTTGCCTCTTATTATTATTGCGAAAGAACTTATATGGACACTCCAGGTGCATTCCTGCTGTCGGCGTCACTGTCGCCGTCGCCGCCGCCGTGAGGTTCCGTATTAAGTCCACGGGCGATAAAATCGTTGTCACGCGCCGTATGCTTTATGTGCGAGTGAAAGCGTCCGAGGGTGAGCTGGCTGTCGCGGCTTAATCTCGCGCACGCAAGGGGCGGGAAGCGGGAAGCAAGAGCTCCGTCTTCCAGTCACGCGCAACGCTCCGAAGGTAGAGTACGGAGGGGCGCGCGTGACACCATACTTGTTAATTTAGTTAGTATGCCTTTGTTTACAAGTTCATATGGCCGATAAAACTACTATCCTTACTTCGTATAGCTTTCCACTAGTTTGCTATCGCAATCGATGCTTCGCCTTTCGGGCGAAACTGCGACATTTTTTTTTTTGGCACAGCGTCATCCTTCTTCAAAAGTAATACCATGCCTTCTTTTGCAAAACCTAGCCCGGGAGTTAAAAAGTGCAAGACATTTTTTCGAGTGGTGTATCGAAGCAATAACAGCCTACCATATGATAAGAGGAAGTCACCCCTCGCCAGCTACTGAAATTCTCATGCATTCTTGGGTGTAAAAAGCTACACTGGGAGCATTTAAGAAGCATCCAAGTCACGCAACACACTGCTTCAACTGAAGAAGAAATACACTTGCTTGAGACTTACTTACCCGGACAGCTGAACCCAGATGAGGCACTGCGACAGCACAAGCGGTAAGAACACATCCAAAGAATAGGGCTGGAGACAAAGAGAGACGGACACACGGAACACAAATCAAGACCGAAACTTAACCCGGTTTGCATTTGCACACTTGATTTCTCTCAAAAACTTAATAGCGTTGCAAAATAACCGCTAACAAATCGTGTAGCGTTTCAAGGCTCGCTGCACGCTTCTGACGCTGTTTTCTGAATGTGCCGTCAGAGAAGGCGTATTCAGCCAGCATGGGTGCGATGAGCAGTAGAACCCTCATCACGGCTGTCTATAGCATACGACATCGCTGATCTCCTGCCTGCGCTTGGAAGGTGGCGGGTGAGAAGGGGGGGGGGGGGTTAATGATAATGGACGGAGCATGCATTACCGACAGGTCACACTCAACAATAAGAGACCTCAGGATGTGGCTACCTGTTTTTAGTAAGGGGTCTTCTGACGTATTGTGTAGGGGACAGATAATTCGTTGGCACCTTAAGAAATGCTGAGTGTAGCGTACGAGCAGCGGCGACTTACCTTTTCGATAGCTCATGCTCAGAAACAGAAGTCTCTGTGCCACGTAGACAGCGCAAAATAAGCACGCAGGCACGCACGCACACACCGCAGCCCAGTGCTCCCGCACTCTTGAAGCTAATTTTTTTTCGCGGCAACTTCATTGTACGGGAAGAATTACTCTTATTTAGCCTCTAATTTCTACGATATGATGGTTTTGTGAAATTCAAGAACAAAAATTGTTTTGAGTAATAAAAAAAGTAATTGCATATGGTGAGTGTTACCAAAGATCACTTACATTTAGCAACACGCATGCACGTAGGTATCGATTGCGGCGCGCGGGACGTCTGTTTTATTGCGATAACAATTATATGGAGACTCCAGACGCATGTGCGCCATCGCCGGGATGTTCCGTATAAAGTTCAAGTGCGATAACATCGCGGTCACGCGCGTATGCTGTGGGCGCTATAATGAAAGCGTGCAAAGGTGAGCCGAGAAGGATGGTGGCTCGATCTCACGCGCGCAAGGGAGGAAGGTGGGGAGGAAGCACCGTCTTCCATCGCGTGCAAGGAAGCAGGAGGGGGGGGGGGGGAGGGGTTCTACTCCGGGGGCGGCTGCGTATGGTGCGGCTGAGTGCGGCTGCGCGGGCCCTATCTTGAAAGCGATCTGCGGTGGGTACATGGTCTAGGCGCGCCGAGGGCTTGTGGCTTCGTGTGCGCTACGTTCTCGCCGCTTAGTTCGCGCTGAAGCGAGAGGTACCACATGGCACTTCGCTCACTGCTGCTGCCGCTCTTCCTCACGCCAGCGTATTGACAGCGAGTGTCCGCTGTCATCGAGTGAAATGTGTTCATGTTTGCCTGCGCGCGTGACACCATGCTTGCTAATTTTGTTAGTAAGCGCATGTTTATACGTTTATACGGCTGATATAACTACTATTCTGACTTCGTATAACTGTCTAATAATTTGCTATCGCAATCGGTGCTTCGCGTTTCGGGCGAAACTGTGCCATTTTTCGCTTTATTTCGGCTCCCCTGAGTAATTATATGCACGTGATGCTCTGTGTCAATGCTTGCGTCATAGCTGAGTATTGAATATTAAAGCTAATGGGCCGCCGCGTGGTGGTGGAGAGGCCAAGCTCCATTCTTTGGTGTAATGTCCCTAATTCCAGGTTATGTTCGTTGTTGCTTGCCATACCATTACGCATGTATGCGCCTGTCTCAAAACAATAACTAGAATTAAAAAGAAAGAGGTGTTCTTGAAAGTTGTTACTGGTGCTGTGTAAATGACAACAATTTTTATGTCATCACAGGCTTTAAGAAAAAGAAGATGTGCAAATACTATGCCTGTATCTGTTCTATCCGATTCATGAAGACTACGACAACTTATCGAAGCAGTCTGCATTGAACTAAGGGATAATATCGGCGCATAATGCAGTGTAAAAACAAGCAGAGAAAAACAAATCTTACCGCTCTTCTTCGTAAAAGCGGTTGCTTGCGCTGACGTGAATTTCGTGTACTGCGAAATTACGTCCACATAAAACACGGCAGCTTGGGAATTGATGATAGATGATACAGTGCTGTAAAGAAATAAATGACAAGATGTAATAGATAATGTTACTCATACTTATTGCTCAATCATCACGGTTCTTACAGGTTTACGTAGATAGATAATGCTGCATGCAC
This sequence comes from Dermacentor silvarum, assembly GCF_013339745.2. Classification (NCBI taxonomy): domain Eukaryota; kingdom Metazoa; phylum Arthropoda; class Arachnida; order Ixodida; family Ixodidae; genus Dermacentor; species Dermacentor silvarum. The sequence continues at coordinate 302,717,213 of NC_051154.1, forward strand.
CATTTTAGTAAATGATATTTTAAAGGCTGGCTTCGTATCAAAACGGTCATTGTGAACAATGGAGAAGACGTGCATTCTGCAAGGAGGAACGTAACTCGTTTCTTGTGCGCAGTTAGGTGCTTTAAGTACTGCGTTTATTCATTTACTGCTTCAGTCATCAAAATAATTAATTCTCAGATGTTTAGTAATTTGTACGCAAAATGTCAGCCTAGATATGAAAGGTCTAAGTCACTCTTAAGTCGATATCTGAACTTGGTGCCTCAAATTTGTGGCACCTGATACATACAGATGGCGACCGCGATTTCGAATGCATATAGTTTCAAGGTCAGTCGAGTAGCGGTCTCTCGAGGGAAAGTGTGGAACATCTTATAAAAAACCTTTCCTTTGAACGGAGTCAAAGACGGACAATATTAGAGTCGTGGGTGTGTTCATATGAACGACCCTAAATATTTGACAAACTTCGTCTTGTTGCAGTAGGAAATAGGTATATTATGCTACTTAAGAGGAAGCTTTATCACGGGGCCAACTCCAATTTTTTCATTCAAATACATGTAAAATAGAGAAATGCTTTTATGAGACACCCACTTATATTTAATTTCATTTTTACGATATGTCACGTGAAAGTCCAAGTGAAATAGAAAGTTAACTATAGCAAATCTAGCAAGCAGAATGTTTATTTAGAATCTAATTTTTTTTAAATGGCTAAAATTGTCATGTTTGAAGAAAATACAAAGCACGAAGTTTATAAATCCGTACCTCTGCATCAAAAACAGGTAGAGCTGTTCTGCAAACTGCGAGAGCATCTAAAGCGGACAAGAGGGATTGTTAACTTACAACTGGCATGCAATTGTTACAATGTTTACCAAGGCTTTGAAAATATGCTATTCACAAATTAGTGTTATGATGCGGTGTTTAATGAACCAATCTTTTTAGCTTTAGATTGGTTATTAGGTGTAGTTTGCAGAATCATGAACTTTTTTATTGCTGAGTTCGAGTTGTAAACTTTATACATCAACGTTTTTTTATATTTTTCAATTTTCAAGTAGTTAAAATATTTATGGCATCATTTGAAAATACCCTTCCATCAGTTAGTAGATATTAAGTTCGTTGTTTGAATGCAACCAACCTCATGGAAATCGGTGCAGAAAAATGATTTCCCCGTTCCAATGTATTAACATAGGAGCTCCCAAACTAAAGCTTCCTCTTAATTCTCTCGTGCGTTCCGCCTTTTCGAGATATCCTCCGCTGAACCGAGATTCAAGTCATCGTTTATTTCGTCGTAGTAAAGCGAAGTCCCTCCGCACGGATTTTAAAAGCACCTAACTTGGTCCCGATTTAACTCCTCTGCCTGGTGAAGCAATGCCCACGTGTCGGCATTGCTAAACTGACCACATATACACGTGCCTAACCTGACAATTGCGCGACTATGTGATTTTAAAAGTAAAGCATGGTATGCATATATTTATATATTACATAAGTGAACGGCCTTTGATACGGACGGTCTTCAATTCAACTGCAAAAGTTGTGCCCTTTAAATTCAATAACGAAAAGACAATTACTTGCTTATGTTTAATTAGGTAAATTATCATCACGATTTATCATGAAAGATGTGTTCGCCTGTCTACGTAACCCTGATGCGAGGGTGGAATAGCGCTATCTATTAGTGATTAGAAAAAGGAGTTAAATATAGGCAAAATGTATTATGTATATTGTATTATGTGTGTATATACATGTATATATTAGGTATGATGGCTTTTGAGATCACCGTCTGATTGGTTCGGTGATAAAGTCGTGTCACAAACTAATTTGCGATACGGTATTATTTCGATTACAAATGAACCCACAGTCGGTGCACTGATCGCTTAACGAAGCGTAATGTCACGGACAAAATTACAGTAATCCCATCGGCACAACGTTACTTCAGTGCATGCTGTCATCATCATCAGCCTATATTTATGTCCACTGCAGGACGAAGGCCTCTACCTGCGATCTCCAATTAGGTGTAATTGGAGATCGCGCAGGGAGAGGCCTTCGTCCTGCGCTAGCTGATTCCAACTTGCGCCTGCAAATTTCCTAACTTCATCCCCCCACCTAGTTTTTTGCCATTCTCGACTGCGCTTCCCTTCTCTTGGAATCTAATCTGCAACTCTAATGGTCCACCGGTTATCCATCCTATGCATTACATGGCCTGCCCAGGGGTGCTATGCAGGATGCGCCGAGTTTGGCGAAACTCGGGATCTTCACGAGCTCTGGCGACGCCCCAAGATGAAAGAACTAGTGGTAACAAGACAAAGTTTGTCCGTCGGCACGAGTACAGTTTCATTGGTTTATCTAGATTCACTCTGGGTGGCTATCATCCCTTGGGCGTTGCCATATGGGCGGTCGACAAACTGGGGCTCACGTGATCATACGGTCGGTGCATGGTCGTGCCGTCTTTCACTTGTTTGTCGTTACACCGAGTGCATTAAAGGCACAAAGCAAGTTATAAAATAAATGTATTTAGTACGATAATATTAGTCACATTAACGTGGGTTGTAAGCATTTGACAATTTACAAGATGTACACTGAATGTGGATTAGACTAATTGGTAGTTTAATACGTTTCGCGTTATACCACGCGGGGACGCTCGCCCTCCTCTTTTTTTCTCTGGATTCGATTGGCGCGGCTCGCTACTTGCTTGCGCTAACATTTCCGAGCACCGATTAGTGTGCGCTTGGTTTTCTCACTGGACTTTCAACAGATCGCTCGTTGCTCCTTCAAGGTCGATCCACATAGGTCGCGAAGCTTCGGGCGAAAAGCGGTTCAGAGCGAATTGTCATCGACATCAGCAAGGGTGGTTATGGTAGCAGCGATTGAAGCGCGGCTATGTTTGGAGGGAACAAACATTGGCAAAGAGAAAAGCGTTTTTTAATTAAAGCAAGACACAGTTAAATTCATTCAACGAAAATAAAATTCCTAATCAATTTTATATACGCATGGCGAGAAAAGAACAACTCTATTTTACTTGATCATTATCAATAAATACCTTTTTTCGGCGCCCACCGTAAGAGCGCCTACCGATAGCGGCGGGCGTTGACGCCGCTATCACTTGCAGTCCAATGTAACTCTTGAAGTTGGCAGTAAGGCGCGCTCGTAAAGTTCACTGTTACAATACGCCTCCACCCTCGTGTTGCTTTGATTGTCGACGTTTGTTTGAATTTGGTGGTGCGAACAGTTTCATTGTTTCTTAACCTGTTCAGTCAAAAGTGGTGAGTTGTGACCACCAGATAATTGTTTACTTTAGTTGTTTTCGTGGGACATCGCTGGCCGACGGGCTGGGCGTCCTACGAAAGGACGAGCACTCTACGCTCAAAGCGTTCGTCGGCCTCCAAGGAAAGTATCTTCTGTGCCGCGATGCGATTTCGACACCCATACGGCTGATCTTTTCCTGCATCGCTTTCCGCGCTGAAATCTCGAAACGCCCATCAAGTCGAATGGCGGGGCATTTGAATATACAGCTACAATGGCAGGCCTCCGAAAACAAATTTCGCGCCTTTGAAAACAAAATGACGTCACTTCTGTTTTTAACGGATATGACGTCAAATTATTTATTCTTCCACCGGAAGTGTTCTCTCCTCACACAGATGGCGCTAATCCCCATGAACCGCCGATGAACCGCCATGTTTTGAACGTATGGGCTTCTATGGAAGCTTCGCTACCAGGTGTATTTACCTTGGCTCCTTCTCGTTCCTCTGGATTTGATTGGTGCGGCTCGCTACGTGCTTGCGCTCCCATTTCCGAGCACAGATTGGTGTGCGCCTTTTCACACTGGGCTTTTAAAAGATCGCTCGTTGCTCGCGCTAAAGAAATGCTGCAGGTATATAGGCACGCATCGAGGCACCCCAGCTGCCCCAGCTGCGAGACGAAGTGCGCGTCGGCTAGCGCATAAATGTTTTTTTTTATTTTTTATTCAAAATACCCCCAAAGGCCCTCATTATGAGGGTATTACATGGGGGGGGGGGGTCACAGGCACTGGTCATAGATTATACATCATATTAAAGAACAAGACAATATAACAAAAATAATAATAGAGTTTTACATAGGTAATATACAAAATGAGTCACAATTATTTCAGAGAAAACATTAGTACATGTTAGGAGAACATAAGGCAACTGCAATGAAAAGCAAAACAGCAACAAACATCGAAAACACTGTAAAAGTCCCAAGATAATAATAATAAGATTAGTTGACAAGTCGTGAGCGAATTAAATCTTGAAACTTAGTCAAGTCAGATTCCGTGGCAATGTCTGACGGTAAGTCGTTGTACTCAGTTATTGTGCGCGGTAAGAATGAATATGCATAATGGAATGAGTGGCAGTTAATGCGTTTGACTTTGTATGGATGGTCACGACGTGGAAAGATAACTTGTGGTGACTGAAAGAAGTCATCATGAAGTGGTGGATGGTGATAAAGCTTATGGAAAAGTGATAGGCGAGAAATTTTACGGCGAAGTGCTAAGGTGTCCAACTCAGCTTTATTCTTTAACGAGGTGACGCTGGTGTAACGTGAATAATCTGAAAAAATGAAATGCGCAGCACGGTTTTGCAAGGCTTCGATGTTACTGATGATATAAGTTTGTTCGGGATCCCAAATGGCAGACGCGTATTCTAGTTTAGGACGGATTAATGTTGTGTACGCTAGTTTTTTAACATGCATTGGAGCTTCCTTTAAGTTATGTTTATAAGTCCGACAGTACGGTTAGAAGAGGCAAGGGTAAGATTAATATGATTATTCCATGATAAGTTTGACTGAAGATTGATGCCAAGGTACTTGTAAGTTGTGGCGAGTTCCACAGCGTTGTTATCAAGAGAGTCGGTAGTTGGAATTCGTGGCCTATTGGTGAAAGACAAGAGTTTAGTTTTGGAAATATTTAATGACATTAAGCAATTCAAACACCACGCACTTATTGCCTCCAGGTCAGTTTGTAGTAAGTGATTATCAGTGTTAGTTGTTACACTTCGATAAAGTACACAATCATCTGCAAATAGTCTGATTTTGGATAACACGCATCTGGGTAAATCATTAATATAGATTAGAAAGAGTAAAGGTCCAAGTACGCTGCCTTGTGAAACTCCAGACGTAACATCAGCATAAGATGAGTTAGAATTGTTAACTGATGTAAACTGAGTTCTAGATGAGAGAAAATCGGTGATCCATGCAATTATAGTAGGGTGAATGTTAAGGTGTGAAAGTTTAAGTAACAACCTATGGTGTGGAACACGATCAAATGCCTTGGACAAATCTAAAAATATTGCGTCAACTTGAAACCCAGCGTCTATCAGCGCATCTATGTCGTTAATAAATCCTGCTAGTTGGGTTTCGCATGAGTAGCCCTTGCGAAAACCGTGCTGATACTTGAAAATAATGTTATGGTCTTCAAGGAAGTTGATGACTTGAGTGTGTATTATATGTTCGAGTAATTTACAAATAGTACTGGTTAAGGAGATGGGACGATAATTGAGCGGACAAGCACGATCACCTGATTTGAAAATGGGTATTATTTTAGCAATGCGCCAGTCATTAGGAATACAGCCTGTTGATAGTGACTGGGAAAACAGAGCGGTTAACATAGGACAAATACTATGCGATGCATTCTTTAAAAATTTATTATGGAAGCCTAGATGGTCGGCGCTAGATGACGTTTTAAGATAGCTTAGTAGAGCTAAAACACCAGACGCGGCGCGCTTGCCGTAAGCACTCATACAAGGGTCGGAAAACTACGCTTTATTTTCTTTTACTTTGCGATGCACCTTCATACGGGCAAGCGTCGAGTAATGGCTTATAACAACCGCAGGAAACAGTTTTTATACTGGGTAGTCCGAGTGATCCGTGGCTTCCAACAAACGCAAGAAACGGTCTTCGCAGCGCACGTGGCCGTTGAGTGCCACCACATCCATCCCAGGTGGGACTCCAGCATCCGTGCAGTTACCCTGTACCCATCGCTGACGAGATGGCGCTTCACTTCAACGCCCGTGATGGGGTCCACAAAGTTCACGCTGTGGTTGACTATCTCCCAATGCAGATTGAGGCATAGCCCCGTTAGCATCCACTAAATTTTGGATACATTTGTATGCGGCCAATTCGTCACTATGAATAATGGTCCCCGGTTGAACAGTGGCTGCAATAATGGCGCCTAGTGTCGCCGCCTTTCATCAGTCGACCTTGAAAGTCGCAGCACCCCTCTGGTCGCACAGAACATGCTGAAGACCCATGGGCCACCATCTTGAACACCGCCGTAATTTTGACGGCTAAGCGGAAAGTTGTCGCCCGTCATTAGGTGGCCTCGATTGTACTTTTGCTCGACGCGAAGAAGGCACTCGTCAATCTGCGTTATCTATCCGGGGCCACCGAGTGGAGGTAGCGCCAGCAGCTCGTCCCTCTCGACCTTACGGGGGTAGTTCCTCCAGTCGGCGATGGCGTGCTCTGATAGAGGAAACAAGTCGCCGGTCATCTACTTCAACAGCCATATGTCAACGCTTTTGCTCATGCAGTACGTGAGCCAAATCATTTGCCGCCTGGAGCGGTCCGTGTTGGCGAAGTAACTTGTTTTGCCTCCTTGATCGTGCAGTGCAGCGGTACCGTGTATCTGCGAAAACTGATTTCGGCCCCTGTTGCACCGGAAGGCAGCCCGGCGTCTATTCTTAGTCTTCCAAGATAATGTGACCACTTCGCTTGCGCAGGTTGGTTGGTCCGGGTTGAACCCCAGGTGCTCGCTGGTGCCACAGTACTCTGATGATGATGCCGGACGTGGCCTGAGGCTGGGGCGCGGTGGACGAGCAGCACTTGAAACAGGAGAGAGCCGAAGCGATCGCACGAACTTTTCCTCCGCAGCCTAGTCACACCACTCTGTGCTCGTAAAGCATAATTTACCCGCCACGCTGTCTCCGCAGACGAGGGCCTTCGCCTAACTCGTCACACAGCCAGCGCACTGACGTTTTGGAAATGCAAAGAATGACGCTGGAACTCTATGTCGGTCATGTAGGTGAACGGCTCCGGATGGTCATTTTGACGCTTAATGCCACTGGATGTGATGACACAGGCTGCTGCTGCCGCCGCCATGTTCACAAGTTCAACTCGAGGGGGGTTTCGCGATGTACGAGTTTGGCACGAGTTCGCCTGTCAATCAAAACAATAGGTCACGCCCCGCGCGAGGCATGTAACTCTTGTGCGCGCCCACCACGGTTGGGCCACGCCCAACTTATTTTTCCGCAACGTGGTGCGGAACTGAGAGGCATTAACAATCTTGACCGGCGAAATAAAACACGCAGAACGCAATGTCATCGGTGATGTACTGAGCACCACTATCGAAAAAAAAAAAGAAAGCGTCGACCTTCGCTGGCTTATGCATGTTTCTTCTTGGGCTGTGATGGCCCCACAACACGGTTCATTGCCTGCATTGTGGTGACATAGCGGACAGCAAATAATTATCGGCACATCACGGTAGCTGCTTGCAAGGCGTCGATGCGGCGTGGTGGACGACGATCCTGAGCAGTGCGTATAGTGTTTTCCAACGACAACGTATTGCAACTGTCATTCGAGGTGGCTGCTCTGTCATCAGTTATGTATCGGAGCCGCAGTGTCGTAAACACGGTAAGTGGTCAGCGCAAACACACCCAGTGCGATGGCATTTCTTCATCACAAGCACGGCACACTAAACAATTGCAACACCTTCCTGCGTTCGAAGTCTAATTTCCTAACTGCACACAAAGCCTTCACCCACCGAAAATGCGATTGCTGCGCTGTCGTTACGATATCCATCTGCGAGCGCTGTTAGCTCTGCAGCAGAGGCAATTGGCAAGCACATTGGAGTGAACAACACACTCAAATTCTGCGTGCATGCGCACGAAGGCTCCTTCACTGGGCAAGCGGCAGCACGCTCTTCTACGCAATGCATCGCGGAGACTTCGCGCACGCAGATAAACTGGTGCATTTTCACTGTGCTGCGTCACTACGGACCCTAGAATACCGCACAACAATTTTGCAGTGACATCCGTTGCTCCCGTCTCTATGGCTAGAGTGTCGTTTCAGTTGGTAAAACGGCGGCCTTAATAGCCGCCTCACCCGCCGTGGTTGCTCAGTGGCTATGGTGTTGGGCTGCTGAGCACGAGGTCGCGGGATCGAATCCCGGCCACGGCGGCCGCATTTCGATGGGGGCGAAATGTGAAAACACCCGTGTACTTAGATTTAGGTGCACGTTAAAGAACCCCAGGTGGTCCAAATTTCCGGAGTCCCCCACTACGGCGTGCCTCATAATCAGAACTGGTTCTGGCACGTAAAACCCCATAATTTAATTTTTAATAGCCGCCTCAGTACGTGAAAGCACCTGCGGTGAACAGCCATGTCCCAGCGCTGCGTTGCCATTCCCCTAATGGACAGATCATTGTCATGACTGACTTTATGCGTCATTATCGCATCGACTTTATCGAGAATAGCACTGCAGCGCCCCTGGCGACTGCTCACCGTATGAACTCCCTAGTGCGTACGACCCTCTAGAATGCATCCGCTTGTAAGCTTTCGCCTCACTGTCGCCACTCGCGGCAAAAAAGTGCAAAATTTAATATTTCACTCGATGTCCGTTTGTCATCACAAATGTATAGCTTTCAAAACGAAAAACCGGTACTTTAAGAAATAAAACGTTTGTTATTTTGTTTGTTGTATTTCAAAGTATTCGATTGAGGGAAAGTGTAGGTGCAAGAATGCACCGCATGTGCCCTGTTCGCATTCGACGGAGGATAGAAAGATAATGCCCGAAAGAGGAGGCACGCCCTTGACGCGCCCGAGAAAGGCGTGGCAAGCGGCTCACGGCAAGTGTGCAGATAGACAGCGGGACAGCGACGGTATTGCTAAATTGCGATAATACGTTGATAACAATACGCGGCGCTGGCGCGTTTCGTTGCGCAGTCTTCTGCGCTTGAAACGAGGTTGCACTGTGCCGCGCAGGTTGCGCTGATGTTATCATACGCGGCTTTATCTCGACATTTCTTTTTCACTGCTGTTCTTGCGCGTTCCTAGCTATCTCCGTTCACTGACTGCCATCGAGCAATTTCAGGTAAAACTCGTGCAAACGAGAAACTCGGCGCATCCTGCATAGCGCGCGAGCTCCATTTTATTGCGATAGCAATTATATGGACACTTCAACCAGATTCCTGCCGTCATCGTCGCCGTCGCCGTGAGGTTCCGTATGAAGTCCAAAGGCGATAAAATCGTCGCCGCGCGCCCTATGCGCGAGTGAAAGCGCGCGGGGGAGCGCGCTATCACGGAGAGCGAACGCACGGCGGAAAGCAAACGCGACCTCGCGCGAAAGGCCGTGGGGGTATGGGAGGGAGGGAGGCGGGGCGACGCTGTGCTGCGGCACCAAATGCTTATCTTGCAACAGGCCACAAGAGGAACTGGCCACTCAATCTCCAACGCGAAAGCAAGAAAGCGGGAAGGCAGCACGGGAGGGAGGGGGGGGGGGCAGCTTCTACTCTGCCAACAACTACGCTTGTACTGGCTGTGGTGCCGGTCGCCCACACCGCCTCTTATCTCCACACGGCTCTGACCTTTGTATGCGCTATGCGTTCGCTGCTCAGTTTCCGTTGAAGCGATCGACCGCACGAACCTTTGCCCGCTGCGGCGGCTGCGCTTGCTGCCAGCGTTTTGACAGTTGTTGTCTGCGGTCATTCAGTGTGATATATTCATGTTTGCTTGTGCGCACTGACACCACGCTTGTTAATTCAGTTAGTAAACGAATGTGTCCAAGTTTATGCAGCCGATAAAACTACTATCCCTACTCCGAATAGCTCTCTACTAATTTGCTATCGCAATTGATGCTTCGTCTTTCGGGCGAAACCGCGACATTTTTTTTCTCTTAATGTCAACTAGAATATCGGCTTTCCCCGTTTGCTCTGAGATCCATACCGCTCTCTTCCTGTCTCTTAACGTTACGCCTAGCATTTTTCGTTCCATCGCTCCTTGTGCGGTCCTTAACCTGTTCTCGAGCTTCTTTGTTAACCTCCAAGTTTCTGGCCCATATGTTAGCACTGGTAGAATGCAATGACTGTACACTTTTCTTTTCAACGACAGTGGTAAGCTCCGAGTAAGGATTTGGCAATGCCGGCCACATGCACTCCAACCCAATTTTATTCTTCTGAAAAATTCTTTGTCATGATCAGGGTCCTCTGTGAGTAATAGTGCATGCTATAGAGACTACGTAAGCGTCTTTTTAAGAGTATAGGAAACACAATGCGCAACATAAAGTGTGTTTGCGGGCACCGAAATATCGCACTGTTCGTCATTTTTAATTCTTTAATCATTGCAGATACCTGTTGCTAATTTATACTTGTTAATCACCTTATCAACAAGGAAAAGTGTCAAAGATATATATTACATTTTTTAGGCAGAAATTATGTAACTTGTTTTATGATTTTAAGTTTTTTACGTGTAAACTACATTAGTGAGTTTTAGCTTTTTCGGACACGTATAATTGTCCTTTGCTGAGTACTGGATTACCAGACACGTAAACGTGAACGCCCGGCTTACTGGCATGACCTTGTGGCTGAGAGTTTAACCAGAGAGAACACAGAACTATTACTGCAGTAATCAACGACATTCCATTAAGCTGTTGGCATAAAGTGTCGGCAAGGACGTAATGGTTAACAGGCAGCCTTGTTTTTGTCATTTTTCTTCGACATGAGCACTTACGAAACACGAAAAACGTGTCTAACGTGTTGTTGTTGGACAAAATTGGACAAACTTCACAAGATGTCGCCGCAAGCGTCGTTGCTGGCCTCGACATTTTTCATTATTGCTGCGGAAAGCCTCAATAATGAAACACAGAGCACTGAGGGGCCACAATAAATATGAGGTGGCGCATGGAATCTGGAAGGGAGTAATGGTGCCAGCGCTAACATTCGCAGATGCCTTCTACGCTTGAAATCGGATATCTTGTCGCGGTTGGAAGTTAAACAAAGATCGGTAGGCTGGTTGGCTTTGGGAGTCTACGGTAAAACCACGAACGAGGCAGGGCAGGGTGACATAGGTTAGACCTTGTTTGAAGTCGGAGAAGCGTAGAGCAAAATTAGTTTTGAAGAATGACGCAGGGAGATGGATCAAAATAAATGGGCGGCTAAAGTTTACACATATCTGTACCTGAAAGTGTGGAGACAGCATGGAAGAAGAGGTTGAGAAAGTTGACAGCCAAGTACAGGGTAATTGAAATTGTAAATAGACAACCAGGAGTCATCAGAAATAAAATGAGAGAAACAGAAACAGCGAATTGGATGCAAAGAATGGAAACAAAAAAGACCATGGAGATTTAGAAGAATGCGAAGAAAGAAATTAGAAGGGAAAATCTGTACGGTAATACAAAGGGCAGTGCCTTGCTATTTGAGGTTCGAGCTGGTTGCCTAAGGATAGAAACATACCAGAGCAAATACTCGCAACAAGAGGAGGCACGTTTATGCTGCAGCAAAAATCCGGAGACCTCTCAGCACATCCTAATGGAATGCGAAGCGATAAACCCCGTGAGACCCTCTTAGGTAACATACACCTTCCAGAAGCGCTTGGATGTAAAGCTGACGGAAATATCAACACGTCAGCAGTCGAGATAAGCAGCAGACGTTTAGAGTATTGGTGAAGAAAAAGCAGGGAAGGTATTGATACGACCATATTTGTTACATCCATAGGTAGCGGTACAAGGTAGATAGGAAAGTTTTGAGGAAGAGAAAAAAATATTAAGGAGATGTATGCAAAAATGCTAGAATGAAAAGCATAAATGGCCTACCTGATTAACTCAAGCATCCTGGGTGACTATTTGCCACCGCTCCGTTTCAAAGAGGATGCCAATAAATCCTCCTCCTCCTCCTCCTCCTCCTCCTCATCATCATCATCATCATCTGCCATGAATGTCTCCGGTAACCTGGTATTCCCTGAAGGTTAATGCATTTACGGACGAGCTAAAACTTTCTATTGTTGTGTGAACCCAGCGTGAGCAGTCCCATCGATAAGCTTAAAGGATTGGAGGTCAAGTTGGCAGCATCGTCCGTACCTTGTGGCTGCGCTGACAACTCCTGTGAGGAAGAGTCCCGAGAAGCCTGGGAAGTCACCCAGGTTTTCCTTCACGTAGAAAGGTAGCATCTGATGAAAAGGGGAAACAGTGGCATCGAATCATATTCTACAAACGGCATTCTAGCGTCTCAGGCCGGCCACAAAAAAAAAAAAAAAAAAAAAAATTGGAATTTATGGTTGCACCCGGTGTGTCTGTGAATACAATAAAGGGTCATGAAATACGCAGTAGCAGTAGTTAAAGAGATGAAACACCTTACTTGTTGTCTTTGCGATGATAAAAAATTTCTAGCTAGAGCATTGACCTGCTATTTATGCTAAGAGTTCTAGTTAAAGCATATAAAGTTGCTATTCACAAAGTTAGCAAATCTGGTTAACTAATCAATTAGTAACTAAAATAGGCTATCGCGACAGCTGCCGTTATGGACCGTGTTGCTAAAAAAAGTTTGAATCTGCTGCGTTGTGACAATAACCTGAAGTATTTACACCCTGAATGCATGAGAATTGGGCTGATACCTACTTTTTCGTGTGGAACATGTTTTTGGACTGAAAAACGCTCACTATGAATGTTAAGATACTCTTATTATGATTCCTGGTCGCCATTGACAAAACTAAGCATCTGCTGATAATAATCAATTGGGGGATCTCCTTCTTTCAATCCTGTGCCCACGATAATAAGAACAGAGCTAGGTAGCTACGAAGATTGCTCAATGAGAGACGCTCATTATGCTATAAACTCTGAATAATTTGGGAAGTAAGAAACTCGGTAATAAGCCAGATAAGGTGGCATCATTTGTATTCAGGCGAAGTTAAACACATCAGTATATTAGGTTAAGGAGGACATTGATTTCTTTTGCGAGAACTTAAAGCGAAAGAAAGGTATGAGAGTGATGTCTGTACCATTCAAGAAACATAACTCGACCATGATTCCCACCAGAAAAAGAGGATATGAAACATAATTATTGATGAGTCACTCTTGGAGGCAAACAGATAGATATAATGTTCCCATGGTTTGCCCACAAATCACCTGATCAAGCTTGGTGATGGATCCCGACAGAAGTGGGTCGCAGTCTCGGTACCAGTAGACTAGGGCTACAGCCATGCCAGCCATGATGAAATTGTACAAGGCGTTTAACGTGACACCGATGTAGGTGATGCTGTATTATCGACCCAAAGAAGAAAAAGAAAGAAAAGAAAGCAGTTAGAACACATAATTCTGGCATACAATATTGCTTGGAATAGAAAAGAACAAACAAAAAACCCTTACCAATCGTAAATGTTACGATCCAAATATATTTACAATGAACACTTCGGAGCATGCCAGACATACTTTAAAATGTCCTTGTTTATGCGCTGAACTTCGGTTTAAAAATGAATGATTGTCAACGGTAAGATATTTTAATGCAGCAAAGAAATGTTACAAGGTTACCCCTCAGCAGAATTCGACCTACAAAGAAGAATAATAAAAGTTCCCAGTGTGGTTTCTGAACACACCGACCATGCGAATTCGTACAAGTGGTGCGATATATCTATGGTTCACACGGTGGCTCGATGAGTGCAACGCAGGGCCGGTATAACGCAACGCTTCTGTTTGTTCAGTTCTATTCCCTTATCATTCACAGCTCAGGACCGACCGACATTGGTGAAAACGTAGGCTGAGCGCCACCCGGACTACTGGCGAAGCGCGAAAAGGCATAGAATTGGACAGAATAGATATTCAAGACTATTTCAAAGGAAAATTAGAAATAAATACTCACAACTACGTGGCCTCCAAGGATCACATAAAAATGTCCTAATTTGTGTCTTCTATTGCTTAGCAAAACAGAAGTCTCTTCTCCTCAGTCGTTACAAATGACTTTAATATTCCTTTTTTCCCTTGCCCTTCGTTGTGAGCAGCACAACACCCTTTGTGTCAGAGTGCATCTCGGCAGCCCCAGAACAATGCAGCTAAATAGTTACTAGTATTTAGTTGAGATTATGCGTACTCAATATTCTTCTGGCTGTCTCTCGACTTCAGCCTACATGATGACTTTGATGAGGATCTTTCCAATATTACATGCAGGCATGGGCATGGAAGTTTTCGTTTCTTCTCTCAACATTTTGCGTTAATCCTGGTTGGAGCACGCCATTGGTCTACCACATCATACGATGCCGCACTGCTACTTCCGAACTTCAGAAGCACACTATTTAAAGGAAATTGATAGTGTGCATTTTAGAGACATCAATGAGCTACTCCGTTCTTTTGGCCATTAACTGGGATAACGTTTTACGCTTATTAGCCGTCCTAATACTGAATGAAAGTTTGCTGTATTTGAACCGCATCCTTGCCAAGCAGCTCGAATGCGCGTTTGTAATGATGTTCCCAATTTGGCTTGATATTTATTGCTTCAGGCACATACACAGAGGCATTTGCAGATGAACAGAGTAAGGCATTTAAGTATCCCGTGATCCTTACATAGGAAGCTTCCTTATTTCAGCTTTTCAGCTGACATATGGCAGCGTTTTATCATTATAATCTTGAGCTTTTAATTATTTTACGAAACGAAGAAAAATATAGACAGATTGAGAAGAAAAAGACAGGGAGCTTAACAATGGTCGTACCCGGCTGCCTACCCTACACGTAAAAATACGACACGGGGGAAGGAAATATACAAAAAAAGGAGAGTCAATGTTCACTCACGTATAGCCACAAGCACTCGTGTAGTTCAATTGCCTTCTAGAAGCGCAGTAGTGCTTTATTAGCCTTTAGAAAACTAGCTTTCTTTGGCGAAGTTTCCCAGGATCTTTACTTCCGAGAACGGTCTGTCATATAAGCGGCTGATGATTGTACACAGAGCTTTTCGTTGACCGTCACACCCGCAAGAATGGCACGCGGTGCTGTTGCAATTCCAATAAGGAATGAATAAGCGTTCCTAAATGCGACGCCCAACAACATGCGACGCACTAAAGTTGTTTCATGGCGGGAGAGTCTGAGTGATCGTATTCGAATAGGGTCTGTGGGCTAAAATTACAGGTTTCCAAATCAAGGCACGCTGTGATTGCAAGACAGTGTCAAGCCACTCGGCAGGGACGCTCATTCATTTGCAAATGGCCTACCCTTTCTACTATGGATACCAATTTGCGGCAGCTACGTGGGTTCCAACGAATGTGTTCTGGCACAGTGCCTACTTTTATCAATACCTTCGGAAAACACATGCTGGCAGATTAAATGAATCCAACAGATAGTGAGGCCATGAAGAGCACAGGGGAAATTAACTGGGATGTTTAATTGAAAAGTAGAAACAATAAACAAGGGGGCAATCAAACTAGAGGAAAATATGACTTGATTTCATGGGCAGTTGATAAACAGACGAATGCTTGACGGGGGCATTTCACTCCCTAAACATTGTGTGAACAAAAGTTACCAATTGTATCATCACAGGTCATCTACAACTGCCGAACTCTTCAGTTTATTTCGAGCGGTGAGGTTCCTACTGGAAAATACTTGCACTAGCAGATTGGTCTACTCTTATACTCGAGGATGGCTCTCGAAGCGCTAAACTATGCATAGGAGTGCTAGGATGGCTCTTGTTTATTACCTCATGAAATATGGAAAACACTACAGATTGCATCTTTGACTTGCAATCAAGTCTGCTTTCAGTGGATTCTGGGCCACGTCGGTATTGAAAGAAATGAGGCGACATATACATTGGAAACCTTGACCCGTATTGAATATTCATTATCAAATACCAAGCCCATTTTATCACGGCTACGACGAAGATGTAGTGATACCACGTGGTTTGACGACCAGACAAAGCCACCTCTACACTTTTCAGGATGGATCCTTTGTGCGCTTAAGAACTTAGCAACGCACTGATCGCGCCTTTGATACGCTCAAACCTTGACTGTGCCTGGAGGTGGCCTACAAGCGTTACTTCCTACACAGCATCGAGAAGAGGTCATCCCATCCGCCGCTGTGATATCCCAGATGAGTCAGTCGAACATCCGATCATCGAGTGCCCGCAGTACGAGTGACAACGAGAGGCCTCGCGAAGCCACTTGATCCGGCTGGATAGGCATCCTGAATAGTTTTTTCGTCCCTGGTAGGGCTGATACAAAAGCACGCTGTCACAGCACTTCGTGGCTTCCCAATAGATAGTGACCTTATGCATTCTCTTTGAAAGACGATGGATCGTGAATGTGTCCATATACTGCTCAAAAGTGGCCCAAGCTTGAGGGGATCAATCGAAGTGCCACGAGAGCAATTACAGCCCTCCCTCGCCTAACACCTATACCAACGCTACAAGAGCATACGCTACTTAACATTTCTGAGGTTGTTGATTCACGACAGCAAGCAAGAAAGCACCAAATTCCAACGGTCGTGGCGCTTCATTCCTATTCACATGGATATTTTGGCATAAGTATCCCCTTGGACGATCTTACACGAAGATTACCACAAATAAAGCAACACAGCTCCACCGATGGGTTCAGCCGATTGCAACAGTTGAGACGACCGTACCAAGGGGACGCTATCTGATCTACACGAACGTGGCGGTTAACCCAAAAGGAGGACAAATAACTTTCTTAAGTCCAATACATCCTGATAACTAAGCTACGCACAGCCATGCACGATGCGATCGAAGCCCTCGTCAACTTACGTCAACGCAGCCCACATCTATACTGACAGTGTGAGCACCGTTTGGCAGCTCAAACAAGCAGCAGAAGTGCTACGCATTTGTGAGCAGATTCAGGGACTTAAGTGTTCACGTGTTAACATCACTGATTAGTGAATTCAGGCGCATGGTCATGAGCACAACAGTTACCTTGCAGACCACAATGCCCACTCTTTCTCGCCACCTGTGACGCTTCTCTTTCCGTTCTCTCTGACCCCGGCTCTGCACTCATAGCCCGGAAATCTATCTTACCGCAGCACGCGCGTGCGTTCATCCCCCGGCATGTCTGCTTCCTTCCTTTACAATTTTTCACAGGTGGAGGAAGTCTGTATCAGGAGACTTCGGTTCGGGGCGGTCCCATGCACCTGCCATCACTTGTACCTGGGATCAGCCACATAAATACAATGTCCGGTGCCCTAAGTGATCCACTCCTGCGTCTGTAGCGGATGCCCGCCATGTACTATATACTTTGGGCATTCCCTGAAACAAAGACAGTCCCCGAAAATATACTTACTTGTACTGTCAAGAATTGACCGACCTGACGACTATGAGCGATGGCTCATGGACAATGAATTGCATTAGTCGCTGTTGCAGTATCTGCATGAAATGGGCCTTCAATGCATATGCTACATAAAATTCCATTCCCACATTTTGACGTGTCGCAAACCAGGCTAATAAAAAGAATACCTGACTTTGTGGCACGCTCATATGAACTTGCGCAAATCTTTATTGTATTTGTTGGTGAAATGTACTGTAATGTCTTGCATGCCGTATTTGTAGTGATGTGCCTTATGATTCATTGTGAGAACGGTTCTTTTGTTGTTTAGTTTTTCATGTAGTGACTACACAGGCAGTGACTGTTCTCATAACGAGCGGTGTGACTGGACGTTAGTGTATTGCCGATACATCATGTTCTGGATATTCATGTAGTAGAGCAGGCTGTCTCAGTTATTTCATGCTTTAGTCCTATATTTCTTCTTTGTTTCATTCTTTTTAGTCACTGGAGTTTATTTTAGACGATTGGTGTAGTCGGCCTTTCAATGGCCTATTTTTACAGGGTCAGGTTATTTAATCGACAAGCAAGACAATTTGCCGCCTGTGGGTACCGAACCTTCCATCAGGCGTACGATGCTCTGCCAACTGAGCTACGGCTGCGACTTTCCGCCGTCCCCTTTCTTGGGCGTTTGTGCACGTGTGGTAGACCTAGCTCTCGGAGCGTTCGCCAGTGCCACTCACGACAGTGACGGCGATTGTGAAACATCCTGTAAACCCCAGCCGTCACGTGGTACGCGAGCTTAGGGGCAGGAAACTCGCCAATACACCTTCATGTGCTACCTTAGCACAGCAAGGCTGTATCACGTACGACCGCCGTTGTATTCCCTGGTCTGTGAACAAATTCTGCCGATGAGTGACATTCTGTGGATACCCGGTGACGTGAATTCCGAAGGAGTTATGCTGAATAGTGTATTCTTCCTTGGAAACCGCTTACAATGGCCAAAGAATGTATTAAATGCATATACTAAGCGACACCATAAGCTCCCGCTTATCTCACAAAGGCCCCATTTTTGTTCTGACGGGAGTGAATACTATTTAATCACTAAGTCATTAAATCAGCAATCAGGTTCTCAGTGGTTACCACGCCTAATAACTGCGCCTTCACGATATGTCTGTTGGCTCGACGCGTAGTCTATCCCGAGAAGTCTGTACTTTTCTTTTCGTATTATTTAGTGTATTTAAGGAGATGTTGCTGGCCTGTATGTGGCTCCGGATACTCTTTTCTGACATCTTAGTTGTGCTTTTAATGTTAATAACACCAAAACATTATTTAAAAAAACACAGTGGCACTCGCGCACACAAAGCTCTCGTGCAAATTGCTGCGACACATGCTCAGACAATTTAAATGTTCGCACAATATTAGTGTTCCCAACACATCAATGTTCACACAACATTAATGTTCACAAAACATAAATGTTCTTGGGCAGTTTCAAATTTCGTCTCTCATGAGTGCCAACTTTTCCGGTAAAACACTCGCATACGCAGAAACAAGTGCCACAGCAACAGAAGAAAACACGTACACGAGAATGGCTGCGATTTCAACAGAACAATAACGACAATACGAGCAGGAAAAAAGAACAAGAATAAGAATAAAGAGATGTAAGGAGCGGTTATCTGATCTAGTAACATTTATTTTTTAATTTCTGAATCCTCGAAGAATTGTACTATCGCGCGTGCAGCGATGTGTTGCCATTTTTCTGAAGGCCGTGGACCGAAAATTTTTACTAATGATTCTTACGAACCAATCTCGTTCGCGAACGCCACTGAGAAAGAAGAGTGTCGGCATTTTTTTTCTTTTGATAATGGACGAAGTAACGAGTCGTGCACACCGGCCAAACAGAGCTCCCGCGAGTGAGAAGTGCGGCACTTGCGAGCACCGGGTCATAATTGCTTTCGTTCAAAAAACACCTCCTTGCTCATTTATCTCCAACCCTGGTTACTTTTCTTCTTTGCATTTTTTAAGAATGTAAAACCACTTAATGCTACTTTTGAACGCGCGTTCAAAGCTTCTTTTATCTTCTCCAGCATGAACTAGTGTGTCGGACTAAAGAAAACATCGGAAAAGAAGGTTCGAAACACGAGGTTGCGAAGCAGTTGCTTTGTTTTTTTTTTTTTTTTTGGCCTTTCAGTTGTATGGTGTTTCTTTTTTTTTTCTTTTTTTTTTGAAGGATGACACCTCAGTGCGCCGACACATACCATTGTGCCAAGTGCACGTTTTCGATTGAAGTTTTCGTATCTCGCAGCCTAACGCATATATATATGAACGCCATCCGCCAAACGCCTCCCGTCTCTTCATGCATGGTACCGGCAGCACTAGCACGTAATTATGGAGTAATAGAAAGTTGACTCGGCGCGTACTACATTCGCTTGCAGCTGCTTCCTTCAGCTATCTACTAGCATGGCACTTGTCAAGTGCATATTATTCGAGCCGAAACTGACGCGCCAGCCTCTTTTGCTTAGCCACGTCGGTGTCCTCGTATCTAAACGGTTCACCTGTGAAAGACGGCTCCCTGCCCACTAGTCAAGGAATTGACTATGGCGGTAAGGGGTATTCAAGTCAGCAATACTTTCAAGGAGCCGTTAAACAGCTTTGCCTTGCGGTTGCGCACAGCTCCATGGAGTGCTTCTGGGACGACACGGAAACTCTATTACCCCTTATCAAAACCACGGTTCGCTGCTTTTTCGCTACTTTTCTGAAGCAGGGCTTGCGATCTCGGTGAAAATTGGAAGCTCGAAAAAAAGAAAAAGAAAGATTGAGTAGCACGACAGTTAAGGCGAGGTAAATTCTGACGCTGAACTTGTTTTAAACGTTGCTGGCCTTACATATTCTAGCGGGCTAAATTACATTAGCGAGGTGAAAAGGTCAGCAGCATCAGTGGATGGTAAGGACCGTAGCTCGCCCTCTTTCATGTCGAACAGATGTGTGAGTGAAGCTATATATATATACATACGACCAAGTCGTAAATGTTACAAGGTTTTACATTCACCAGCAAAATCAGGGGCAGAAATCACAAAGCATTTCGTTCGAAAGATGTAACGACGCCAGTAGCGGACAGGGCGCCTACTTCTTAGCGCTGCCTTCGCAAGCTGTTTACCATTGGTAGAGGCAGTCAATGCTGATTATATGTCTGACATCACAATTGCCTGATACCTGCTTTTACTAACAGTCCTACCGTAATTAAGTTTTCGCGAAAATTGGCCCAGGGGTTCGATATGAGTGGCACTACGGTGCCCGTGGTCGAAATGGTCCCCGACTGCACCGCTGCGCCGACGTATGAAGGATTGGAGAACAAAACAACGTTCCGATTGCTGCTACTTATTAAACCATTTTTTTTGTCGGTGCCGCCATGCACTCTTGACGCCCCTTCGACTACGAGCACCGTGTTGCAGTTCATATTAAATGCTACTGATACATTCTTACCGAAGTTTAAATTGATAATGGTTATTCAAGGAAGTCATTCGCTTCGCATGATTGAGTGTTAGGATAAGTATTTTGGTGTAGACGCGTGGCTAAATTACGGCTCCAGTATCAACTTGAATATGCAGCAGAAAGTTTGCAAACACAGTTTTCAAGATAACTATAAACGTAATGTCGACTACAGCGTGCATTTTAGTATCTAATGGCATAAAAAAATCATCGTTTAGTCTATTTGATCATCACAAGAAGGCTAATGGCACACTCGTCAGGAAACAAGCAAACAAAAACCTAGGCCGGTATAATGTAGCGATTACTTTAGTTTGATTCCATTCCTTTCTTACCATACACCACTCGCAACCGGTCAATTGTGGTGATAACGTAGGTGGTGCTCCGCTCAGACCATTGACAAGCGCGGAAAAGATTAGAACTGTAATAGAATCTTTTCATTATTCAGGTCCTATATATCTAATTTATTATGACCAGCAGATCAACAACTACCAGCTGATGTTGGAATTGGAAGTGTTAATCATGTCATATTTATTTCAAACCCAGGTCTGACTGCTGTATATCATAAGGTTAAAGCGTGAATACTTTTTTTCATACCGAATAGTTTTTCTTCTTCACAAAGAAAAAAAAATAAAATCCGTTATGTCGAAACATCTGCTCTCAGAACAATCTAAGCCGTAAATGAAAACTATGGCCTCTATTCGCATAAATAAAATTACAAGTAATTCACCGGTCATTCATCCACATGTTTACCACTCCGCGATGTTCCAATGGAAGACAGTTGCGTCGCACTCAATTCAGGTTCTTCGACTTTCGGTTCGGCTTCGTGCGCACGAAAATTGTTGGAAATGTCAGTCATCATTTGAGTCATCAATTCGTAATCATACTCCCGGAACGGTATATTTTGCGAAGTTAATAATGACTCGGGTGCCGTTTGCGACTTACCTGTCTGTTATCTATGCGATAAGCCTGCAAGTTAACTATTCCTTAGATGCGACCATGCTGCCTCGTTCCACGCACTCCGCAGAAGTAGTGGGTTACTGGCGGTGCCTAGATCTGCTCAAGGGGACGTGCTATCACTCGAAGATGAGCATTCTATGAAAAGCCGCGCTTTCGCTTATTCAACCGATGATAAAGCAGGTAAAGAGGCTTAGGTTGTTCTCCACTCATGCAGTCTCTTGAAACTAAATAAACGACACTCCATAAAACATTTGCTTTTAGCATACTCACACAAACAAAGACACAAAAAAAGAAACACTTTAGTATGTACAATTCGAGAACAGTACCAGCTGTCGGATGTTTCTGTTGCCTTTTGGGACAGTGAGCACTTCTTTTATTTCCTGCGGTAACGCGGATACCATCGAAAATGTTTCTCGTATAGTATTCATAGCATCACACGTTATGTTGTATGTACTTTCCGCGCTATTTGTAAATTTGCGATTTATGTTAAGCACACAAAACCTAAGGTGTTACGCAATAAGAACAAGATACTGAGATGTTGGACGTAATATGAGAGAAGGCGGCCGGCTAATCGAAAACAAAACTTCCGAACGAAATATATTGTAAATTCGGCTCCTGTTTAATAAGCGGCAGCATTTTTTAAATTATGCATTCACTGTCACCCTCTAGGCTGTCACTTGATCTTAAGCACAACTGCAGCTTGGGAGCTGCATTGTAATTACGGGGCTCTGAGCAGTTACCCCAGAAATAAAATCCAAGACAAGAACTCCGCCAGTCATTCCTGCCGCTTTGCACCGTCCGATATCGACACCAAAGGGCAACAATTCTGCCACATGACACCATTAACAATTTTTTGGTATTAGGTACACCCTCAAAGAACCGTAAGTCATAGAAACACGAGCGTTTGATGGTAGCAGCTTGCTAGCCGCGAACAAGCTACAAGCCCTACCAATTCATTGTCACTCGAAGATGCACTATTCTGACAAACCTTGGATTCCTTAAGTTCCTGTATGAAGAATTAGTTATTATTATGTTACGTAGTTCAGCATGGATATTTGCATGAAACAAGGTACGTAGAGCAGTAATGTTGTGAATCAGTATTGACTGCTGGATAACTCGACGCTTGGTTCAAATCTCTCCTGCGTTTTCCCAAGTGGTTTTAGACTGCGCCGGCTCTGTGCACTTCTTTCTCAGTGTCTGCACCTCTTATCCTTCTCAGCAGCTGTATGAATGTATTCAGCTGAAGACTACCCTTCTTGATATCTAACTCCAGTGAATCTGGAAATGTAGCTTTTTTTTTTCCTCAGGACTGTCTCACTCAAGCTTCAAGGCTGACCACTCCCTGCAGCTAAAAGCATTCAGCTCGTCTCGTCGCAATTTGGGACCAGCCCTTCGGGTGGGACTTTTGGCACTCGCCCACGTACTAAAAGTTGCCTGTCGCTATAAAGGCGTGTCTGTTCAGGCGATGCAATTACAGATCCAGGAAGCGTCGCATGGATTGAAGGGCTTCCGCCCAAATTTTATTGCTATAATTGTGTCCAGACTGCACTGCCGTCTAAAAAAAGAGAGTTTGGCGTCTTCACAGCCAATGAATGCATCCGAGACTTAATGCTTTATTGAGAGAACAGAGTGATAAGTTGCACTGAGCCAAGGCAGTTTTTTTAATAGCTGTATTTAAAGAGATGTCGGTGACTATAGGTGGTACTGGCTGCTCCGCACCTCTGACATAATAATTGTGTTCAGAGCGATTGTCGTACAAAAAGCAACGATTAGAAAAAAAACTGTGATATGGTGTCGGAATTTTACGTACACAACAAATGTTCTTGGGCTGCTGTAGATGAGGTTCAACGTGAGTGCTACGTTCCAAGCACAGCATTCGTGAGCACGGGCAAAAGAGTCACAGAAACAAGAAGACTTAAGAAATATCACAAATAAGTATTTGTGTGAGTCCAGAAGAACGAGAACAAGAAGCGCGAAAAGAACGATAATAAGATGAAGAATAGCGCCAACGCAGTTTTGAGCACCGGAAAATTGAATGCTGCCGCTCGTGGAAATCTTTCGGGCCAACCTCGTTTGCATTACTAATGTGACATCAGCCATAGCATGGAGCACTAATTAACAAGAAGAAGCACTCGACGTCATTAATGCAGCCAACTGATAAGCATTTGGCAGCATTAGTGATAAGAAAAAAATAATGCCCCGATTTATGAGATGTCTTGGTCTAAATTCGCCGTCATAGCATGTTCGTAGGTATAATGAAGCCCAACACTAAGTCAGGCTGAACCAGCAGACTGCTCTGTCTGAATTTCCTTGGCATTTGTCTGGCTGAAAACGATTGCATATTTGCCGAGAAATGTATAATCTAAGGACGAACTTCCCTATTTCGATCGCTTACCAGTGACGTAATTTCCCGCTGTTACGAATCAATTTCGGTGTGTCATTGCGGATTTTAGGCGTTTTTTTTTCGGAGGAAAATGCCTCCAAAATTTCCAAGCTATGTATTATATCAAATTAGAATGCCTTGTGATTTCTTTTTAGCAATACACAATTCATTAGCCTCGCCCAATCCACGCTATAACCTCTGGCGTCATAATAAGGTTCTTCGACAATTCGATAATACGTTCCAACGACTCTTTCATTTTTACGCAGTTTTCTAACAGGTCAAACATGTACTCTCAGACAAGGTTTCCACCAGAGGTGCACTCTATTAATCTAGCTAACCTTATTTCTGTTTAGGGTCGTTTCAACGCTGTAGTTGATCCCCTAAGAATTAGAGCGTCTAAAGTCACAATGAGGGCAGCTTACTGGTCTCATATCGCACCTTTGAGCTTCTTTGAGTTTTCTGGCGGCGAGGTACCTCTGGACGACTACTTGGTCCATGCCCGAGCGAAACAAGCTGTGGATGAACAGTCCAATCATGCAGGCCCATACGTTCTCGTCTTTTGTAAAGTCCAGGCTGGCACTGGTCAAATAAACGGAGAAAATGAAGAGTTACCTTCGGCCTTCTTTTACTCACACCTCTGAAATATTATGACATTGCAAAACACTTACTCAAATATGTACTCCTTTATGTTGAAGTCGTTTGCTGGTCGCAGTCGCTCGCCTTGATATTGGGCGTCGTAGATTACTTTAGTAACGACGGTGATAGGAGCCATCAATATGAGCAGCGATTGAACGCAGTCGGTCCACACGACTCCTCGCATTCCTCCCTGTGAATTTGGGGTCACGACTGTTAACTACGTCGTACAGCAAATACGAGGCAGCAGTGAAGACAAAATGATAGCACTTCTTCAAAAGTTTCTGTTAAATGCGACGTTCGTGTTTGCAGTTGTGACCGTTATTTTTTATATTAGACGCGAAGCAAACATATTTACCCCCATTCAAAAGGAGGTCAACGCCCGGAAGTACAACACCAACGGAACAAGCCCCTTGGGCAAAAAGGTAAAGGATGGAGCGCATTTGCCTTCGCACTGCAATGCACATCAGTGTGATCCATGCACGACTAGATAGGATAAGGATTCTGGGTACAAGTAGGGATGGCTGCGGCACCTGAATTATTACAGGCTTTTCATATTAAAAAGCGGGGTGCGTCGTGTATCAGCGACGCGTCAGTTGCGTGCTTTCCTTCGGAGAAACGTTTTATCGACTGCCTGACGCGGGCGCAGTGAAGCGCGTTTGAAGTTTTTTGGTATGCTGCGCAATGCACGCTTCTATACGCATGTTGGCTGTCACTGTAAGCAGAGTAAACAGTCGTAAGTTCGTGCTCACCTTGTCTGCGCCCCTGTTTTATTTACATGATAAAATGGAAGCTTGAGCGAGTTGGTGATTCAATATTGACATGTCTGCACGGCGCAAAATACGAGCAAAGAAAAAAGAACACACCTCCACCCGCCGATTTTAAAACTAAGCTTTATCTGCGAAACCGCCAGAACTATACACTTTAAACATGAGCAAAAGTAATAAAACCGTTTGGCACTGGTCATTTGGCTACCGACCGACCAACCGACCGACCGACCGTGGTGCAGCTGAAAAGCTAGTCAGAGAAATATTGCTACTGTCCCTTAGCAACATACGTAATATACGTAACAATATCTTTACTTATTACTATGATCACTAGGTTCTTTTTTTTTCTTAGCGTGAAAAACAGGAGGAAAGGCAAAGCTTGTTTTGTTGTCTTACAATTAACAAAGATCAATGTGAGTTTAGCGTCAAAATTTTGGTAGCCATGCTTGCAAACAAACCGCAGACAAATTGAAATACTTGCGCTTGCTTACCAGCGAAGTGTAGATGGTGCTTGCGATGCCGATGCCGACAGTGCTCCAAGATAGGGACGCATTGAAAACTGCGGATGCAAGTTTCAAGCCATTTCACTGAGAGCTACCAAACGCGCGCACAATCCTCGATTGAGCGAAGAAAAAGGTTTCAGACTCACTTGTTGAGACCGCAACAGAGGCTGTGAATAAGGCCACGGCCCCGATGGTTACCTGAAGTCAACATCGAGACAAAATAATGGCTGTCGGCTCTTGCGCCACTTCAACAACGCCGGAGTCTCTCTCTCTCTCGTATTAATATACTCACGCTTATGAAGAAGTAGATGCCACAGGCTGTCAGTCCTATTTTGTTTCCATATCGCATTCTTAGATACTGAAAAGAAAGAAAAAAAAATAAAGCGCGAATTGTACTCCGGACCACAAGGGCACACATGTTCACGGAATGAATTATTTTATGGCCGTGCACCGTCAGGAATGAAGAAGCGTAACCTACCCCTTCGGCTTGTGGTAACTGCAGAACACGGCTAAATATTATGTGACAATAATAGGAACTCGTCGTAATTTGACTGCCTCATGCCATAATATGAGCCCCTCAAACTTCCCCCACCCCGCGTGTAAATCACTACTTGAAATATCATTCTATATTTATCGATGAAATATATTTCGTTGTCTGGCATCTCATTGATGAGTGGGGATCTACGTATAGCTGTTTCTCAAATGTCTCACCAAAGCTAGCAATACAATGTTTACCTATACTTACCTAGTTATGAAAGCTATCAAATATCCTCAAGATAATAACATAAAGTCAACACAATTGGAATTTTTTTTCTCATCAAGAATTATGTATGCTTACCTTATATGTATCTTTAAATCTGTTTTGTTTACATTTAATTTAATGAGATTAAATTATGGTAATTACCGCAAAGCAATACACTAGCCGTAGTGAGTGACTATGGATTAATTTACATTATTTATAGGGTTTTCATTCATCATCATCATCAGCCTATATTTATGTCCACTGCAGAACAAAGGCCTCTCTCTGCGATCTCCAATTACCCTTGTCTTGCGCTAGCTGATCCAAATTTCCGCCTGGCATTTTCCTAATTTGATCACCCCACCTAGTTTTCTGTCGTCCTTGACTGCGCTTCTCTTGGTATCCGTTCGGTAACTCTAATGGTCCACCGGTTGTCCATCCTACGCATTACATGGCCTGCCCAGCTCCACTTTTTCCGTTTAATGTCAACTATAATATCGGTTACCCCCGTTTGTTCTCTGATCCACACCGCTATCTTCCTGTCTCTTAAGGTTAGGCCTAACAGTTTTCCTTCCATGCGCTTTTTGTGCGGTCCTTAACTTGTTCTCGAGCTTCTTTTTGTGCCAAAATCTGAGATAACGATCATTCTCGCGTTCCAGCCGCATAGGAACGCGGCCGCCACAGTCGGCAGTCGAACCCGCGACCTCGTGCCCGGTAGTAGAACGCTTACAGCGTAAGAGATGCTCAGGTGGAACAACTGCCGGCCAGGAGTGCCAAGCTAACCCAGCCAATTGCGAAACCATCACCAACACTGCCACCCCCACCACTTCCGCTACCGAAGAATGCCATACTCACTGAGCCACCACGGTGACTCGCTATTTCTTTGCCGACTTTCCCGAGTTTGGCCTGGCTGCTAGACTGCCTGGCTGATGGCTGCTGTTGGGCCGGTCTTTATCTCGGCAGATATATTTGAGGTTATATCGGTTGTTTCACTTTAACGTCAACAGAATTTTAATAAATCGCCTGTGGCATATGGCGCAAATCCACTCATTGAGCTGGATTACTCGATGAGGAAGACATTAGTACTTACACTGCTTCTCTCTTACTACCGCCAAGTATATAGCTCTTTTAGACGATGGTGCGCGTGCTTCACATCACGTGTAGCACCTGCGCGCAAAAGCAATATGCGCAAGCGGCAGTGTTCATTTGGCCAAAGAAAAAAAAATGGCTGCCATAAAGCGGGCGCATAACAGTCAACCTTACCACCATCGTTCGTGCCTTGCTTTTCTCAGCCGTACACATCTCCTCACCATCCTTCCTTCGACAAACATCGAACTACTGCCTTCGTCCTTGTGGCATCACTCCGTCGACGTCTCACAGTGTGTGCTTCTGTTTGTTGCCTGTCGGTAGCTTGTGAACGGTGCCGTGCGTAAACATAAACATCGCTTATATTACAATAAATGTTATATATATATATATATATATATCAAAAAGTGATCAAAACTAGAAGCACCTAGGAAAAACATATAACAGGATTTTACTGACGTTTCGGCCGGGGTCCGACCTTCATCAAGAGTGCGTTTGCAAGCACACAGAGCTCAATTTATACATTTTCTCCGTGAGAGTGAAGAAAAAATATACAAGCAAAAAAATACATAGTAAAAAGGGACTACAACAAACACGTGAATGGACACTTGCGCGTACACAGAGTAGCATTATTATTTTAAACAGTGATATATATATATATATATATATATATATATATATATATATATATATATATATATATATGGTTGTGTGTGTGTGTGTGGTACTACCATATGGGGCAGAAACTTGGAGGTTCACAAAGAAGCTCGAGAACAAGTTAAGGACCGCAAAAAGAGCGATGGAACGAAAAATGTTAGGCCTAACGTTAAGCGACAGGAAGAGAGCGGCGTGGATTAGAGAACAAACGGGGATAATCAATATTCTAGTAGACAATAAACGGAAAAAATGGAGCTGGGCAGGCCATTGTCCTGCAGTGGACATAAATATAGGCTGATTACGATGATGATATCGCGTAACTCACGGTAACCGAGAGCTCGCTTTTCTCCCAGTTGATTCCTCTCACAGCCGGGGAGCTTCAAAGTGATTTAGTATTGGAGCCGAGATCGGCAAATATTCGGATTGCTGGAACGACAAACTCAATTCGCACACACGTTGTTTCGGCTATGCTGCACGCACAATGCCATCTCAGAGAACAACCTTGTCATGCAGGGATTTCGCCAAATTACGTCTCGGTGATATGCAATAAGGGTAACCTGCTTGAAAAAGTAAGATAAAATTACCACTTGCGCACTTGTCTCTTAACCTTAAATCTCTGATACGGAGAAGTAAAAAAGTTTCATCTTAAGTGCCACGCGTTGACAGTAATACCCAGTGAAATAATGTATTCTGCAAGGCTCGCGGTCTTTTGCTTAGGAGTAGCTGCATCTAGGTAGGTAGGTAGGTCAAAACTTTATATTTGTCCGGTAAGTTGATAGGGTTGGCTTCACCCTGCCTAGGCGTCTGCCACGAGCGCTGGGGCTCTGGCGGCGTCGTAGGCCCGCTGGACTGCCCACAGTTGATCTTCTGGGGCTGAGCTGAGCAGCACGGCACACCAACGTGCGCGTACAAAAAAAAAAAAAAAAAAAAAAACGCTCTAGGTTTTTTTTTTTTTGGGGGGGGGGGTGGGGGGAGGGGGGCGTTTATGCAATAGTAAATACAATGAATAGCGTTCAAAGGAAAATGCAATCGCACCCGAGCAAATTGTACGCGTTCCGCAGCGTCTCCGCCAAAATGCTGTGTCACTGTCTAAGCAAAGGTCAAGTTAACAAATAATGACGAAAATTGACCAAACGTTTTATGGTTCACTGTAATTTTTAATGCACGTATTATATTAGCTGTATGTAACTTTGAATGCCCAAGATTGATTCATAGCGTCGGTATGCGTGGTCTTATGGTGCAACGAGAAACACTCTGAACTGTGAATATAGCTGTCCGTCTTGTAATCTGTCTGTGGGAATCATTTCCAGCTATGCGCTGATATATTGTTCCATACTCTCTCTATGTCGTACTTCTAACCGTTTTCTCCGTTCATGGCTTTCCTCTCTTGCCGCACATGCGAACAATAATTTTAAAAAATACGCTGGCTTTTAATACGCAGTGTTCCCTGAAAAGTCCCGGAGTAATCAGGAGAGAAGTTTTAAGCCAGTTGATTGCGTTCCTACGAGACACCGAATTGGTAGACGTACGGTGAAGCAGCCACACTAATAGATCATGCAGTTCCTACCCACTGTGGGAATCGTTGTAAGCGATGCGTTGGTACGCCGGCAAGGTGAAACGACGCATCTCAATAACAAACGCGCAGCGGACTTCGGTGACGAAAGCGCACGGAACTGTCAGCCAAGGCGGCGGAGGAACGCAACACAACGCCACCACAGGCCACAACGTCTAAACCTTTGGACGCCACAAAGCTTTCGCGCGAGAACGTGTGCGTCTAATAAAGGTTCGCGCTCGCGTGTGCTTTTGCGCGTGCGTGTATGACAGACGTGTCATGCGTGTCACTCGTCTTAAACAGCTGCTTGGCGTTGGCACGAGGAAAGTAGGTACGCAGTCATGGCCTAATAGAGCATTCGGCTGTCGTACTGGGAGACCAAGGTCCGATCCCAGCATCGGACATGTAATTCTTTCATTTTCTGTGTGTGAACCATTCGGCAAGGTAGCAGCAGCTATGGTCAGTTAAGCCCGAAAGTGCTCGCTATATAAGAAAATTTTGGCTACATATACAGTATAACACGTGATCAGGTGGAGTAATTGCCGGCTAAGCACACACCAGGCTAGCTTCGCCTGCTACAACCGGACCACCATCACAAAAGCACAATTGTTATTACCCTTTTAAATGGTAATGTTTTTCAAGTAATTATCCCAGCCAGTGCACGATACAGGGCTTCGGGCTCGAAATGCTTCTTCAACGAGTACGAAGTCACACGGCCGGTCGCTGCTAAAACAAAGTGTATACAGCCGAGCTGTGATGCTATGGCTGAGCCCGAGCGACAGTTCTGTGCCTGCCGTTGTGATAAGGTTTTGTCACCGTTCGCCGTCTTCACTATACAATTATTTTCCTTCATGCAATTCGCCAGTGGTCCCAGCGGCGTGCCACCTATATGCGTATCACCATGGTTGGGCGGTTGTGAGTGGCCGATTACAAAAGAATACAATCGAGCAGAATGGATCCGTTACATTTACCGGCCCTGAGTTAGAAACAATTCACAAAGCTTTCTCTAGTAAAAAGTTACAGAGGCACTTAAGTCTCCTTGCGGGCATTGAATGCGAAAGCATTATGACTCTTCCGCGTGATACTTTTTGCATTCTTTGGCGAGGCCGCGGCGTGTCTGGGCACGGCGTGTCTGGGCGCGTCGACTATACATATATCGACGTGCATGTCACTGACGTCCATGTCACATTATCACATGACGTCATCACTTGGTCATGTGACCTTGCAACTTAAGGTCCTTGTTTGGTCACGTGACTATGTCACATGACGTGATCACTTGGTCATGTGCTCGAATTGGGCAAAGTCAATTTTGAGGGTGGGCGAAGTCAATTTTGGGAGTGGGCCAGGTTGATTTTGAACGTGGGTCAACTCAATTTTCGTATTGGGCAAAGTCAATTTTTTGGGTGTGGGCCAGGTCGCTTTTAATGGACTTTGAAACGTGACGTCATCACTTGGTCATGTGGGTTTTGGTACCATCGGACGTTACCGCCGGACGCCGGATTTTAATAACTGTTCTGCATCAGACAGCTTTTGTGCTGCGTACGTTTTGCGTAGTGCGCATGCGCAGAATTATGGTTGCTGTTTGCGCCACACAATATCGATTCAATTCCTTTAAATTCAATATCTGTGACATTCGTGAGGTTTTGAAATACCTAAGTGGCTAGCTGCCAAATTAGCTGTCGTTATCTGTTGAAAAAGTTGGCACGCATGAAACACACCGCACTATTATATTGAGGCTCTTTACAAGCGTTGCTATGCAACTATTATGGGCGATGAATCGGGTGCTTATGTTGAAGCCGAATGTCCGCTACAGTTATGTGAAACTTTCTATAAGAAAGAAAAAAATGCACAACGAAGGCCAAGGGTTGTATTTTGTAAGAATTCTTTTCATTCTCCAAGCACTTTTCTTGAAATTTGTCATTTCCATGCAAGAGGTCACGGCCCTGCTACCGCCATGAACGGCCAATCGGCGGTAGAGATAAAGAGATATGGAGATCTCTCTCAATATGGCCTTAAGAATTTTTCAACGGGGGGGGGGGGGGGGTAGTTACGTCATGCTCTCGTATTAGGAACAGTTTCGTATTAGGAAAAATTTTCCATATGTGACCATGCGATGCTTTGGAAAGGCTAGAAACCATAGAAAAATTGTGATCTAGTGCGCCGCATGAAAATAAGGAAACAAAATGTACGCCGAATTCATCAAATGTCGCGATCGACTCAGACTGGCCGATGTTCAAAGTCTACGGAAACGAGCTCAAGACAATATGTATGCTAAAGAGCAGTATGTCGGCCCCTATTTCCCTGACTGTCATAGAGGTCTTGTCGCAATAAGTTGCCATTTGACCGCCGCCTTCTCTAATACTATTTCAGCCGTGACTAACGACGTCAAGGTGCAAAAAAAAAAGGCAGTAATAGTGCATTGCTAAGGCACTGCACTATTATGTGTTTCCAGCCTGCTCCATCTGCGGCTGACACGCGAGGCGTTGTCACGTGATCCTACCGAGAACCTTTTCTACTTCATTTATCTACAGGTAATAGCTGAAACTATAGAATCAGGTCATTCGCGACAAGCTGGTGAACATATGTTCCAGTTGAAAGGAGAATTCACTTAATACGGATGGAATAAAAGTTAAACAGGAATAAAAATTGGGGACTTTTGTAAGAAATTAGCTTGATCATATTGCGCAGATATAACCGGAAATTGTTATATTGCTATATCATCGCCCCGCGCTTATAAATCCAGGTTTTCAATAACTGGTTAATATATATATATATATATATATATATATATATATATATATATATATATATATATATATAACGGTCTTGAACTGGTTGAGACCGTTCTAGTTTCCTCTTTGGAGGGGAACCTTAACCGAACAGAAAAGAGTTTCGGTTAGACGCCCTATACAAGCCGGTGTGTATACATAGGCACGTATCCGATTATACCTCACGTACAGGTAGGTTTCGTGCTTTAAAACAAACAGGCATCGTACAGGCACAATGAACAGGCGGATATTATAGGCGTTGACGCTGCTTTTGCCCTTGGCTGCTCACTAATCCTTGCCAAGTAACTATTCAAACCTCGGCTACATGTTTTGACGTTGTCATTTTCGTCACGTCTCGCCCTGCAGCCTGTCTATATACGTCCTCGCGTGCTGCTCTTCCAGATGGCCGGAGCAGCTCTGTACGTAAGCGGACACTCCCACGTACTAAAATCGCTGTCGTGACACGCACCGCCACTATCCGGAAGCGTTTGGGTGCAGCGTACGTGGCCGTCATGGACACAGTACTATGTTAACCTCCGCCGCCACCTATGCTAATGAAAACAGCGCAGATCCAACGCAATGTTGCAATCTAAACGACGCGAAGCTTGTTTCAGTTAGCCAGATAGCATCAACAGGCAATGACACGGGCACGGCCTTGTCGCTTGCAGCTGTTAACTCTCTGTCACGAGGACGAGAGCGATGTGTGAGGCCTGCAGAGGGTAGAATAGAGAATGAGGGGGGCATGGGGGGCACAGAGAAGTACGACACATACATACAGTTGCGTTTAATTCATATATACCTCTTTTGTCACAGTGGCATATACCTATTATGAATAATTGGTCGAAGAATGGGCACGTACCGTGTGGCCCAAGGATGGGGTAGGCCAAATATGACAAATATAAGAACAATCAAAGAAGCCGAATAATATCATGCGCTATTCCATAAATAAGTCTGCGTGCTTTAGAGATACGTACCTATGAACCGACATGATATGTACAGGTTTTATGATTTTATGTCGTGATCTATTTTGTCTGATTAGGTAGAACAAATGTGCGCTCACCGGCACTTTGTTTGTCATCGTTCAGGGCTGTATATAAGTCGTCTATTTGTCTAAAAACGTTACTTATTTACGCACCTTCACTGTGTACAAAACACTGGGGATTATGCAGAAAACGCTTCACTTTTTAGTACGTTCTCCACTCTCACATTTGACCGGCGCCTGTTCTAATGAACTCGGGTCACGTGTTCATAAAGCAGCTTTAATGGCACGAGAGAAATTTATTGTGATGTTGAGCAGCCCTGTGCGATGAATAATTGTCATCAGCTGCACCTAGTTAGTCAATCCGCTTGATAACAAATTTACCTGGGTACAGAACCGAATACAACTGCATTGGAGCAGATATTTCCGTGGGCAGCCAGGTGTTCCAACCACTGCGCCGCGGATGTTACGGATGCAGCTCATCCCAGTATGGATCGTAAAAGTGAAAGGTTGTCTGCGGCGCAGTTTGCTAGCTATCACATTTGAACGATTGCGTCGGAATGCAGTCAAGCGTCGGAGACCCTCGAACAGTGTCACGGCCGTTTAAACAGTGCGTCGAAAGATCAACATTTGTCGTAAACTTGACTCATTAAGCATCCTAGGACGGGATAATGTAACGATTCTATTCCAATATTATTCCTTTTCGCGCTACGCCAGTCCGAGCGGCCCCACGCCCCCGTTATCACAACTGTCGGCAGGCCGTGAACCGAGGACGATTAAAACGATATGGTTGATACCTTTCATAGAAATCGGTAGAACACGAAAGTGAAACGTGTCTTCACAGAAGCTGTTGCATGTTTGCTTCGTGAACTCACGGTCCGCTGCCGCGAAAGGCGGGTCGGCGACCGTGTTGAAGGTGCAGATTTCCTTGGCGTGCAGCGTCCTGCAGCCGAGTTGCTTTGGTGAAGGTACGAGCATTTTGGCACGGCTGCGTATGTCTTGGGCAGCCAGTTGAGTTGTGACGCGCTCATCTTCAGGAATGCGAGTGGCAGAGTTTGCAGCGCGCGCCGCGAACGCGCGAAAGCGTTCTGCTTCAAGCTGGCGTGTCTCTCGCCGGACCAAAGCGAGATTCGCTCGTCGAGGTCGTTGCCTTTCTGCGTCACTTATCGCAGCAGGTTTCTTAGTTGGCGCCATGACAAGCGAAGAAGTAGGCAGCGTGTGAGCACTGCTGATGCATGTTTAAGCTGTACTATATAGGCGATGAGGCGCTATACAGGGCTAATACGACGCGAAAGAAAAACCATGTGCGGAAACTGCGTCGTCAGCTCAGCATCTCAGCAGAAGGGCTACAGCGTCTACACCAAGCTACACCGCATTGGAGCCTCCGCTGCGCTGAGACTACCGAAGCGCTTACTGTCGGCGCTCGTTAGTGTCATGATGCTGTACGCCGCTTCACCGCGCCTGAATGGTGGCGCCATCTTTGTCAACTAAGAGCATATTTTAGGCGTTCGCGCCGACGTCACATTCGTTACAGGAGGTTGAAGGTGGACCCCGGAATAAAACACTTTCGTGTTAAAAAAAAAGAATGGAATCGAGCGAAACGAATCCTTACATCATGGCATCCGCCGAATTCCCGATGTTATTAGTTGTCTGTGTACTATTCGCCGGCTGCCTTTGCTAATATTACGTCCGACATAACGGTTAAATAGCATCTGCTTGCAGAATATATTTAAGCGTAAAAACCTTTATATATGTCACGCGAGAATTTTTGTAAGAACAAGTTTCAGCCAATCCTGATGCTGGACATATATTAGCGGAGGCGCCCAGCAAATGGCAAAGAGCACTTATGAACGGCAAGCATTGTGAATACCGCCTTTTCCCTCTTAATACATACAACCATATTTCGCTATTTCTTTAAACAGCCACATTTTGCCGTTCTCGTGTGCACCACCCATATACTTGTAAGTTCTGCGACGTCCCCAACGCCTTAGGCCGCATGGTGTGGGTGTATGGATAACACACCGCCATCGCACACAACAACCAAGCAGCAGTGGGAGGCCCAACTGTCCAGGTCGAACCCCGAGGACCAGCCATCGCTGGTGGACAGGGCTCGGAGGGCGGCCAGGGCCCACTGCCTCCTGGAATGAGGAGGCCGTCCACCCCGACCGAAGACTTCGTTTGTTCGGAACAACAAAGTTGATTCATCATCGTGTGCAACTTCATTTGTTGCCCTCGCGGCTCCCACCATTGCACATCGCTGGAATCTTGAGCTGGAAGAGTCGCGTATTGTTTTTGCTCAAGAGCGCTAATCCGCTAAGCGATATGGCGTAGCGACCACATTATATAGTGAAGACAGTTGGCCAGGGATGTTTGATGCGGAAGTAACACTTGTGCAGTCAGTGCGAGTCTTGCGGGAAATGTCGGGCATCTGGTGAAATAAAGTCATTGAACTACGTATACTGAATAAAGGATGTTAGCGATATGGGACTAGTAAAATAGCGGAATGTTGCCTAAGTGTGCTCTGTGAGTTGGCGCGCGGTATTTCACAAGCCCAAGAGCAGTGCGTTCATTTCACTTAACGACGGTGGATGTGCTGCGCATAATCATCACTTAACTCCACCTGCACAAGAAGCAAGTACATGCGGAAGTTTCTTTCTTTCTTGTTTTTTTTTATTTTTTGACGCATAAAATGTCCACACCCTATACCTTTCATTTATACCTAAAATCTGGTCTTAACATTAATCATTTAAATTTCCACTGAGTGATGCTTGTAACGGCGCAGCACTGGTCACTGCAGACAGCCCCAGGAAGGAGCCCTCTGCAAAGATCGCAGCACAGAGGCGGTGCCCCTTCCGTGAGATATAGATATTCCTGTGTGGCGCTCTTCATGCCCTTCTATATACTGTTGGGACCGGGGTTCCAAAGAGGGGAGATGTTCATTCATTTTGGAGGAATGAGGAACGTGGGGCTGGGCCTGACATCCAGGAAGTTTTAAACGCGCACGTTTATAATGCATTTTTTACAAGAATGATGCAGAAATACTGAATATAAGATAATCACGTTCAAGCTGCCGACTCTCTTCACCCAGCGTCCGTTTTCTCTTTTAATCCCTCCGCCGCCAACCTGATCCTGTCGCCTTCCCCGATCCGGCGTCAGGAGATGGATGACATCATCCCCCGCCAAACCGGAGGTTGGTAGCCCTTTCCCTCCGAAGAGAACTTGGCCCAAAACACACACACATCACTGTGCACGAACAGGGAAAGAGGGAGGCACAATAACCCTGTTTCCGGCGCGGACGTGGCAGTTTGGGCTGAAGTCAGGTGATGTGAAGGAATGTCGCCTTGCAAATTGCCAAAACCCTTCCTGGTGGAGCCCAATTGTTTGCCATGAATCATCGCAGTTGGAGATGGCTCTGACAAGGTCGTCGGCTCGTTCACCATTGTCGCGTCCTCCGTGAAAGACTGGTTCCGCGGGATAAACGGCCGATCACTACAATACGTAGACACTATGGTAACTGGTTGTAGCGATACAGTTCAAGCGCTTTGGGAACACCTCTAGGTGGCTTGCTGGTTAGCACAGACAAAAGAATATGTTTTCTATTTCGGCCTTTGTTACACGTTTCCTAAAATATAAATGCATTGAGTTTCTATCGTTCATCTTCCTTCCGTATGGTGACCATTTTTATCCGTAAAACTGGAGGAGGTTAATAAGAAGTTATCCTTGCTGCCCTCTTGTTCATACTTTTAAAGGGTCGGAAAAGGCTACTTAGGCATACACTGCCGTGATGGCAGGTTTGGAGCGCTATAATGCAAAGCTATTCCAAAGTGTTTCTATTCTGTTTCTGCAATAAGCCCTCCACGATTGGTCAAAAAATTTTCGGGCTACCCCCTCTTCGCCTGTCTGTCACGCGAAGTCACGAAAACCGCGAAAACTCCTCATCTGATATGAAGTTTCCACACTTGTTATGCATGATTAGATCAAACAAATGAAAAATAATTATTTTTGTTTCCACATATTTGTCTTTTGACATTAGCCCTCCACTATTGGTCATAGTTTTTCGATCTGCGCCCTTTTCGCCTGTCTGTGGCGTGACGTCACAAAACCGCGAAAACTCACCATGTAAAAGTGATGTGTACGAATTAAAGATACGCTAATACGCCCAACAAAACTGAACTGTTTTCGGAATAGCGGGAGGCTGCCCCGTACCGAAAGGAGTAGAAGACGTCTGCCTACCGACCGCTCTGGCGTCGGTTACTCGGAGCTGCCGGGGAGAACGTATTTTCTTTTGTGTATTCATAAACATTGTTACGTGCAGCGTAACGTTGTCGGGTCCTTTCGGCATCGTATACGACATCGCTCTGCCAACTCTTCTTTCCAGAGGACCTGTTTTAGCGACTTTTTTAACCTTTCGTTGCACGGCGCCTCGATTTTCGACCAGCCACCGCAAGCTTAGCAAATGCAAGCAAGCCAAGCGGCCCCACCCTCCTAACCTGGTTATCTACTTTCACTGCGCTACCTCGGCCTCCCCGAAACACTTTCCTCTTTTGCTCACTTCTCGCCTCTTGTGAGTCAATTAGATAAGAAACACCTGTGAAAGTAGGCAATGCTATTCGCTTTGAAATCAAACAAAGGTGACCTCATTTAAACAAGAAGAGCATTTGATTAGGCGGTTCAAACAATGCTGTGTGTTACCGCCCAGTGCTTACGTCGGTGGTTATGTAAGGTTCACGTCAGCAGATTGGAATAAAAACAAATTGGAACAGTTTTATGCTATAGGGCCCCTGAACGAGTGTTTCTTTTTTCTATTAAGACACAGGAGACATAAGAACAAACATCGATACCCCGATTTATTTAAGAGACAGGCAAAATAGCCCCAGTCATCGATCTCGATATTATATTTGTGTCTCTGTTTGTTTCATTCAGACAGAGTGCTTGGGCTATAGCTATATACCGTGTGCCCAGGTAACGTTAGCGAAAATGTTAAAAAAAATATTTAAAGAACATCGTGCAAGATACAATTATAAGACCTATGTTCGATCGTTAGAGGTCTGGCGACCGAACACGGTAGGTCATAAAAACGTATCTTGCACCGTCTTTTTGAGGTTTTTTTTTTTTTTCGCTGAACAGCTTGGCTAACAGCTGGGACACACAGTACATACCCATATCTAGAAACTTATATACAAATGAGAACGCGTGATCCACAGTCAGCAGTTACTTCGAAGCTTTTGTCTTCCATCATCGTATGGTATGTCCTGTGGCTTCCATCATCGTAGCCTTTTTTTTTTTTTTTAAGCGAACAGCCTTCTTTTTGCTCCTTCGGCCGTTTTGGTGGTTGGTCGGCGGTTGGTATACTTGATCGTCGGTGGTCGGACTTGGCCAGGAAAAAGCTCTCTCTCTTTCTAGTTGGCCCGTTTGTACGGGCTATTCGCTGGCATTGTCAATCGTCGTCGATGGATTCTGCACATTTGTAAAGAACGCCATTCTGGTTTACTCTTCGAAAAAACGACTTGGGCGGTTTTCCTCTATACTGCATCGTTAGGCTGACGGTGAACGCTGTCCACGGAAATGGTGCAACTGCACGTAGCGCTGGTGCGAGAGCAGGCACCCGCGCTCTCACCCCGCTCTCTCTATTCTTGACGCTTTGCGTGCACAAGGACGCTAATGAAACGCTTGTTGCGCAGCAGCGAAACACTATAGTTTGGAGTTTACGTAATTGACGTGCCTTGACAGTTCCCCCTATCGCAGGCCGAATCGCGTCACGTGTTAAAGCTGCTGGCAGACCGAGTGATTCGTTCCCGTCTTCTGCGGCCATGCAAAGAAAGAAAAAAGAAGAAAAGAAAAAGAAGAGGAAAAAAAGTAAAGCGGGAGCAGTTTGTTTTTATGTCTGTGTGATTTGTTGTTGTTAATAAGTCCTACCTGCTGCCGATCAGACGTCGTTGTACCACTCGTGAGTAGTCAGCCCTTTCGCAAGAGTTTTTCTATCTTTGGTTTGTGTAATTTCTTACTACCTTTCTCTCTCTTTTTTTTGTTTATAGCTGCCCTATGGCATGTTCGTCCTTATCGAGGCACATTTCACCACAATGGCAGCGGGGGGAAAATTGGCCGAGAAGATCGAGCTTTATCCTGGGTATCGAAGTTCGGCGATTAGAAACATATTATAAATTATTCCCTCAAGGTCACCCACGACGCGTTACCTATGCTTGATTTAAAAGTTATGCAAATGTATTCTATCTGTGAAGGTCGTAGTGGAGATGGCGTTAGATGGCGTTCAAGGAATTCAAAAGTTAGGTGTCCCAGTAAGCACGCTTGCTGCCAGATCAGGAACAGATATTTATGAATGCTCCAGCGGTCGCACTTCAAAACAGTTAAGGGTCATAACAGTAGTAAGGCTTATAAGAGTTATAACGTTTTTGAGGTCAACCAATCGCAGTGGACCTCTATTTAAAGCGCTTCGAGTATTGCCTCGCAACAAGGTATACGAGATCACGTGAAACGGAAAAAAAATGTTACTTAAAATGATCCATCTTTTCTGAGAATATTTACATCAGCTGCACTGAATATGAGAGCCTACACTAATAATCACTTCAACCTGCCTGTTTGTACAAATGTTTATAGAAAGGAACAGTTGAATTTTACGAGGATCTAATCTGGAATTCTATTCGGAGTTACCTTAATTATACTTCCCTTTTAGAGGCGGTTTAGAAGTTTTTATTAAATATGTGAATACCTATTATTGTGAGTAATTACATTCCTGTGTATTTAAAAAAATATTATTCTGAAGAACTTCCGTACGCCGTATGTTTATTTTTGTCCAAAAGTTTTTCCGCTCGTGCCCGCAATGCCAGCGCCGCAAATCTCCGTCTCATCCGGCCTACGGTTTATTACAGCAGCTTCCGTGCCCCTGCTCGTGCCTTCCACCGTGCGGGAATTTACATGTACGGGCCGCTACCACTAACACCTGCTGGAAAACGATGGATTATTGTTGCAGTTCATCATCTTACACGCTATGCTTAAACCGCCGCTCTACCTGCAGCAACCGCCAGTGACGTTGCATCCTTTCTGCTCCATCGTTTCATTCTTCGTCATGGTCCACCTCGGGAACTGCTGAGTGATAGAGGCCGTGTGTTTTTGGCGCAGGTGGTTGAAGCTCTGCTTGCTCAATGCCGCATAGTTCACCGGACCACCATGGCGTACCATCCTCAAACTAACAGTCTTACGGAGCGTTTCAATCGAACCCTTGGTGATATGCTCGCCATGTACGTTTCATCGGAGCATACAAACTGGGACATCATCCTCCCATTTGTCACGTACGCATACAATACGCCTACCCAAAGTACTACAGGATTTTCCCCGTACTTCCTCCTCTACGGTAGCGATCCTTCCCATACCATCGATACGGTTTTGCCTTATACACCAGACGTGTCAGAGTGTGCTCCCGTTTCAGCCGTCGCCCGATACGCCGAAGAATGCCGTCAATTAGTCCGACATTTCACCTCCGACGACCAACAACGACAAAAAGCCAATCGTGATGGCGACGCTTCGAATCCGAACTTCGCTCCCGGCACACTTGTCTTGTTGTCCGTGCCTTTTACCACGGCTGGACTTTCGAAAAAACTTCTCTCGAAGTATGATGGACCATACCGCATCGTCGAAGGCACCTCTCCGGTCAACTATGTCATAGAGCCGCTTACACCGACATCCGACAAGCGCCGCCGTGGACGGGATGTTGTCCACGTTCACCGCCTGAAAAAATTCTATGACCCGCTCGTCTCCACGTCGTAAGTCGCAAGGATGGCTCCGCTTTTGTACCGGGGTTAATTGTAATGAAGAAGAGCACAAGGACAAGGCTAGCCAGATCATCTGTTCAATGCCTACAGTGCAACCAGTGGGCCAGCCGGATCGTCAGTACTCAGCACTAGTGTGAGCCGTTCGGGCAACCAGCTGTTCCTGCTCTGCGTCGCTTGCCTTGTCGGTTACGAACAGACGCTACCATCTGAATTGTTCAGTGCACCCCTTTACAATATATAGAGGGTGTCGCAGCTGTCACGCAGCACGATTAAAAAAAAGAGGAACGGCGTTAGAAGCCAACCTAGTGCATATTGTTTCCAGTACAGTAGAGTAGCCGCCAGTAATTTGTTTTGTTACTGAGATTTAATTATTTAATTGTAAATAATTATCGAACTCGAGAAGTACTGTCCTAATTATCAAATTGTCAATGAGAAAGTTGTAGAGCAACATGAAAAACTCCCGATACAGCTTTCTGTTGCTCAATACGTGCTAGATAAATGTGTTTTTCCGAGTGTGAAAGAAGCCCGCGAATACACGCAGAATTGCCGCACGACTGGCCGCTCGAGGTACTTTGCGTGTATTCGCGGGAAAATGGCTGAATAAACCGAGGACAAAAAAAAAAAGGCATCGAAACGACAGAGACGTTTGTTGTCCCCGTTTCATTGGGCAATTTTTACTTGAAGCTGATATATATATATAATAAAGTTCACTTATAAGCACAATTAATTAAAACAACCCGGACAAAACATAAACATATAGAGAGGATGAGCAGAAACAAAAATGCATGGGGACACTATCGAACAGAGGCTGTCGTTATTTGCAGGTGAATAAAGAAAAACTATTGATAGTCACAGCAGCTGTAGCTTCGATAAGCACTACAAAGGACGAGTGTCCTGTAGGTAGCCATAAAGTGAAGGAAAAAAAAAGAAAGACTTAAAAAAATCATGCGGATCCCACGCACTTCGGGAATCGGTGTAAGCGAAGCTTTCGGCGCTGTTCGCTTTCATTGGCAATAATTAGTGGTGATGTTGACAGCAATGTACGATTTCATCAGCGTTTAGTGCAATACCAGAGTGATGAGTTGATGTTAAATGTTAACTTGCGTGCACCCCTGCTGTTTGTCTGCGCAGCACACAGAACACACAGCGAGACGTGTTTGCTTGAGGCGTTGTTCTGCGCCATCATTCGTAACCTCTGAGAGGGTTAGCTTTAAATTGTCTCACACGGCATATCGCGTTGTGTCAGAAATGTTCAACCTTAATTGAATTGTGCGGCTGTATGTGCCAAAACCAGAACCGGATTACTAGGCACGCCGCAGTGGTGGACTCCGGATTAATTTTGAACCCCTGGGGTTCTTTAACGCGCACCTAAATCTAAGCACACGCGCGTTTTTTTTTTTGTATTTGCGGCTCGTGTGGCGTTGCTCGAGACCTCGAGCAAATCCATGGCCACAATGGTACCGCGGCGCGCACGGAAGTGTTGATTTGACGTGCGGCCGTTTCCATAGTGTCAGATAGACGCTACGGTCATTTAATGCTTGCGCCTGCACGCCTTGCGTCAGTTGCCCACTTGACGAATTTGCAGGGTGTTTATTTTTCAGAAATAGCAGAAGCGTACCGTACAGTACCGTGAACTTTATACAGTTTGTCCGCAACTACTGCCGTGTTTAGTAGTAGCGTTTCCTTGCCTTCTTACGGCGCCTTTCACCCCCCCCCCCTCCCCCTTCATGGTTAGCTGCGTGCGAAAAGTGGCAAGTATTCAGTCGTTTCGTGCTGCGTCTGTTCTACCTATTCTCTGCTTCCTCTCCAACCTCTTCGCTGCCATTCTATCTATGTGCCATCTGGGTTGTTGCGAGCTAGTACAAAGGTACGCGCTGCAGTCTCTGAAATGCTCATGGGGGGGGGGGGGGGGGGTCACGGATAATTACAGCCGTCGAGAGGGTATTTTGGCGACGCCCAGGGAGCTACAGAGGGCATTGTGACGACGAGATGGAAGGGTCCAAACGAGTTTCTCGCGTTGCCTTTCCTCTCTGCCACGCTCATGCCATGTATATGCACGCTCTGAACCACCTGCCGACGCTGTGTGCACGACTGTGATAACAGCAGCAGTAGCAGCAGCAGCAGTGGAAAGGGGAACGAAGAGGCACACAAAGCTTCGCTCTAAACGACAACTATACATTATGGTGTATATGTGCTGCGCAGAAGGGTATGAAATGAATTGGCATAAGTTTCAACGACTATATCTGATGGCAGTTTATACTAACCTGTGGCTCAACTGTTACCTCATATGATCTGGTAAACAAAGCGCAACAATTTTTTCCTAGGAGGCATTTGAGAAGAAGCGGTCAGTGCAGCTGGCGACGACCTTCAAAGTAGGCAGGAATGTATACCGGAGCGCGCTTGCTTTTTTTTTCTTCTTTAACGAACCGAGGGCATAAAAATGGGCGTTCCAGCATTCGGACTTGTGTGTCGCAGCCTTGACTACAGTTTATGGCAAAATCCTACCCATAATATTTACACTTTCAGCGCACCTCAGATGTTGGCAACGTTTTCTGGCAACGGTGCATTGCGCCATGAACCATTTGCCCAATGTTTCAGAGGCAGGGCCACTAGCCTAGATTATTAGCCCCCTCGCTTCCCTTCAGTTTGTCTTGACTATCATGATATGTGCATCAGTATTTGGTAGAGAAGATGTGTATTGAGGAATTTGAGTTAGTTTTAGGGTGCTACGATACCTGCTAATACTTCATTAAAGAACGTCATTCATTTATTCAACTTTTGTTGTAATTTGGTTGCTGCAATTTAGGGGATTGTATCACAAGGAATGAGAAATAAACACAAATAGGAGGTCTGCCAACAATTAAGGCAAGGTAGCTCTCTCCATCTAATCTCTGATCATTCTTAGCCACATTAGGGTGCAGCTTTGCCTCTCCATCTCCCACGTGACAGACTGTGAACTTTCGCTTCAAGTTAAAATAGCTCAATAAACCGAGGGCATAAAAAGGCATAGAAACGACAGAGCCGTTTGTTGTCCGCGTTTCAGACCGATACTACCTTTTATTGCGTTAGCTTTAGTGTTCGGATTTCCTATTTCCCATTTACAATCAAGCGAATAACGTCACCACTGTGCCCTGCATGCAAAGTGCGGGAAGACATAGCCCACCTAATCGGCGCTTGCAAGTCTATACGTATGCACTAAAAAGAGCGGCCTTAATGTCCGCACCCAAACATTCACCAACTGTCATTATTTCAAGCAAGACACGTCCTTGGCTCATGGACTAGCACTGCCTTTGCATCTCGCCAACGACGCCACTTATGTGTTTCCTTAGAGACACTTGTCTCAACGAGACGCTTTAGTGTCAAGTGATGTGTTTGGTGTGCGTTGTGTATCTTCGTTGTGAACTGTGTACATCATTTCATTTTCCATCCTATACATCTGTAGTAGC
The DNA here is from genome assembly GCF_013339745.2 of Dermacentor silvarum. NCBI lineage: Eukaryota > Metazoa > Arthropoda > Arachnida > Ixodida > Ixodidae > Dermacentor > Dermacentor silvarum. The sequence goes on from NC_051154.1 coordinate 302,762,188, forward strand.
ATGCTAGGTATGCCGCTAGGCAAATTTCTCCAGGTTCCAATAAATCTATCTCCCTAGTAACATTCCCGGCCAATAACTAAACAGATCTATACCGTGTTTGAAGTCAAATCCTGTCATGATCGGCTCCTATAATAGGCTGTTATTCACAAAGCAGGACGTACACTAAAACCGGTTCGTAAGAACAGGCATCGACCAATTATGAAATCGAAACATATTCTTAGCGAACGTGGCTGATGACAGATGCACAGCTCTTACGAACGAAAACATTTCTTAATTCAGCACTCATTCTTTTCACTGTTCATTGTTTAGACGCCAGACGGCCGATGATTACGCAAGGCAGCTGACCTACTCGCGGGGAAAGGGCCGGCTCATCTCCTTTCCCGTGAGTAACAACAAAGAACACTGCAACTGTTCTCCCATATTCCTTGAGCGCGGCGAGCTACAATGATAAAATACCGTTGTGTAACACGAACTGACACGCACTGGGACGCTGGCGCGCGTTCCTATACTAAGTGTCAGAACGCGCGCTCGTCCAATCCTAACGAAATACGACAGCAGGTTACGTCCCACGGCGCTGGCCAAAACTTTGATAGAAAGTTAAGATACTTGCCTCAAATACGGATGTGACTTTCAGTTGGTAGAGAACCGGAATGACCATTTTGGAGACGATGACGGCGATGAGCGGAGCCGACAGGAAGTTCCATAGGTAGTGGAAGCCGTAGGCGTAGTAGTGCGCGCTGAAGCCGATCACGCCGATGGCCGAAAGCATGGACGCGAGCACGGAGCCGGCGAGCGGGAGTGTGCGGAGGCTCCGGCTGCCGAGGAACATCTCTTCGGTGGTGGCCTCCTTGCGCGCCCGCCTTGCGCAGGAGAAGTAGAGTCCGAACCCCAGGTTGGCGCACATGAGCGCGCCGAACACCGCGTACTCGACCTCGGTGCGCATGGTGCCCAGCAGCCGCGACGGGTGCGGTATCAAAATTTCAGCAAGAACGGGGAGAGCGGCCCAGCAGCAACGTCGCAGCCGGCGAAAGGTTGCCTCCCGCGGTCGGTGGGCCTCACAGGTGAGCAGAAGAGGCTGTCAGCGTCATGTCTCCGGGAAGTCCGAACAGGATGCTCGCCAGCGACGGGACGATTTCAGCAAACGAACCCCGCGGAACAGTCGAAGCCAAATACAGCGCCATTGAGTTACACTAGTGCATTGGGCGGGCGCGCGCGCGCGCTTTCTCTTTCCCGTTGCGGTTCCGTCGTCTATAGGGGATCATTCAATGAACCGGTTGGCGCGCAGCTGCTGGCACGGCGGAAATTCACAATGCGCGATTATCGGCCGCCGTTTAATGACTCGCCTCTCTTTATCACATTCCCCTCCCTTATACCTCTTCACCGGGGCTCGCGGTGCACATTGCCAAGCAACTGCGACGCCAGAAGCACTCGCGTCTGTCGGCGCCGGCACGAATCAAGCGGGGACATGACATACAGCGCGCGGTCTCGTGTCCGGCGAGCTTGAGTAATGACATCTCGAAGGTTACGCGACTGCGCAACAGCACGTAAGATACCTGTCGCTCGCATTGAGAGAAAAACGGTGCTGCCAAGGAGGGGTGGTTACGCCCTTGCAGCCTTCTTCTTTTACAAAATGAGTGCCTGAGAACGCGTCGAATGGAAGGCCGGAACGCAAACAATACGCGCTTTGGCTGTGTAAGAAACAGAGCTTTCACAGCTTGAACACGTTTTCGTCAGATTATTGGCACTCATAATGAAGGGTAATATTAGCGCTCACACCAAGTTTATACTGAACGCGATTGAGCCTAGCAAGATGATTTACTACGTTTACAGGTCTTCTCTTGTGTCTATAGTGGAGATTGGAGTGGAGACACTATGGCGTTTCCTGCACCATACGTGCACTTGCACATGTGTAAGCGTCTGTACAAAATCCTGATACTTCGTTTAGTCCCAACGCTTGGCTAACACTTTGTGCGCCGCAGCCTTCATTCAACCCTACTTAGCTAAAACCACGGTGGTATAATCGTGGCTAAAACTAAAACGAACTTTTAGCTCGAGCCCAACACCGATGCATGCCACTTATTCAAATAAATGTAAAATGTAGAAATGCTTTTGTGAGATAACGCCTCGACTGTTTTTGAATTAATTCTAGGGTTTTACGTGCCAAAACCACGATTTGATTATAAGGCAAGCCGTGTCGGGGGACTCCGGATTAATTTTGATCACCAGAAGTTCTTTTAAATGCCCCCAATGCACGGGCCCAACTCCGATGCCACCTATTCAAATACATGTAAAACGCCGAAATGCTTCTGTGAGATAACCCCTCGACCAATTTTAATTAAGTTTGTTGTATTTGTGTGAGAGAGTTAATTTCCAGTGACTGTACTAAGCCGATTTTGGTTTAGGGTCTGAATGTTTTTACAGAAATTGCCGAAAATTTGTTAGTTTGAAGAAATAGAAGCCCGAGTTTAAGTTTACAATTCCCAAACTCTGCATCAAAAAGCGATATTGCAGTTCTGTAAACTGCACCTGTTGGATCATCTAAAGTGGACAAATTTAGTATATTAGTGTAGAGCCTAAGTGAAATGATTACAATGTTTACGAGAGTTTTGCAAAAGTTCTTTCCACAAATTAGTAAGATAATTAACACGGGTGTAAAGTGCATCAACCTCCTACGCTCTGGATGCATTGTTAAATGCAAACTTGTTATATAAGTTTTCATTGCCAAGTGGCTGAGTTCTAAACTTGATAGTTTCGTTTTTATAAATTTTGTGATTTGCAACAATATTTCTAAAATAATTGACGCCTTAAATAAAAAATCTGCTTGATAAATGCACTAAATTTAAACTTTTTATATTAAATGCAACAAATATAATCAAATTTGGAGCTGTGGTCGCTGAGAAAACCGATTTCTCCGTTCCCATGTATTTAGATTAGAGTCTTCGAGCTTCCTATTAATGTCATTTTCTTCTAATGACAGTCGCAATTAATTTGGTTAGTTTGCTGCTACTCTGGTATATAGTTTTATGGGTGCTGCCGACAAAAGCAATCTTTAACAAATGTTCCCCAGTTTTGTTTTCCTAGGGCGCTATAACGTAAAATGATTCCAAACTGTTTTTTTTAATTCGAAACTCCCGACGTTAAATTTACGTAACCACCGACGCAAACATCGGGCGGTGACCCACAGCGTTGTCTGAACAACGCAATCACACACTCTCCTCGTTTATAGGAGGTCACCTTTGTTCGCTTTCGAAACCAATAACATTGTCTACACTCAGCGGTTTTTCTTATATAATTGGCTGACAAGAGGCGAGCAGCAAGCTCTAGTGGAGAGGGTTTCGATGGGGCCGAGCCAGCACAGTGAAAATAGATAACTGCATGAAGAGGGTGGTGCCGGCTTCTCCGATTGGTCCCCTTCGCCTTACTCATCTTGCGGTGGCTGGTCGAAAATCGTGGCGGCGTGCAACGGAAGGATAAGAATGCCGCTAAACCGGATCCTCAGCAAGGAAGAGTTGGCAGAGTGATGTCGTATGTATGCCGAAAGGGTTCGATAACGTTTTACTGCCACGCAAAAAGGTTTATCGTGCGTAAATAAATACATGCTCACCGGCAGGTGCGAGTAGCGAGGGCCTGAGCGATCGGCGGGCAGCCATCTTCTATTCCTTTCGGAACGGGCAGTCTGCGGCTATTCAGAAAAATTGTCAGTTTTGTTCGGCACATTAATGCATTTTTTTCGCGTACACGTCACTTTGACGTGGTGAGTTTTCGCGGTTTTGTGGGGTCGCGTGACAGACAGGCGAAGTGTGCGTAGCCAGAAAACATTAGACCAATAGCGGAGGGCTAATGGTGAAAAGCGTCAAATCAGGAATGATTATTTTTCTTTTGTGCGGTTTAATCATGCTTAATCAGTGTGTACACGTTATATCAGATGGGGAGCTATCGCGGTTTTCGTGCCATCGCGTGACAGACAGGCGAAGTTGGGAGTGGCCCGAAAATGTTTTGACCAATCACGGAGGCTGATTGCACAAATAGGAATCAAAAGAGTTGGGAATCATTTTACGTTATAGCGCCCCTAGTCTTAAACAAAAAGATCGCTGCTCGATGCAATATCTATGCTACCTCGAGGCGATATTTTCTGCCCTTATATTCGTCAGATAACAGAGAATTCACAGCAGTCACTACGACCAGGCACTAGCCTTTGTGTGGGATTTTTATAGCATATTTATCATCTCTGTATATCGTAGAATGGTTAGTAGAGAAATATTAACCAATTCTAAAAGCTCAAAGATTTGTTAGTCAGGACGGCACCTTTTATGTGAAACTGTCGAGTCAAGAGGATAGGAACCTTGTACATTTTGTAATCAGTTTCATTTAGTCCAGTTCAGAAATAAATTCTGACTGTATTGCCAGGGTCGTCCGTTGACCATAGTTTTGCTGATAATGGTAGCCTTTCTTTTCTATAAAAACATTTTGACAGCAGTCCTTACTACTTTAATGTATATCGGTTAATTTCTTACCAAAACGTCGTTTTATGCATTGAAGCACAAAAGTAAGTGGAACGCCAATGCATTTCTCCGGTTCGGGAATTAGTATCGGGAATTAAGTATCAGGAATAAGTATCGGGAAAAGTTCGGGAATTAATATCTTGAAACTGGTGTCATCCTGAGAATTCATTAGAAGTGGATCAGTCTTCAAACTCCACGGCTAGAATTTTTAAATTGCAACATGGGGCATTAGGTTATTAGTTAGAAACTTAATTAGTATTTTTTGTTAATTAGTCGACTACGCATTTCATTTTTTTATGCAAGTATTGTCCGCCTCTTCGAGTAGACCAGCTCATGAACTAGTATTGTGCTATCTGACACAGGCATCGCTTAAAAAAATTTGAAAGTGTTCGCTGAAACACCCGGTATATAAAGATAGCAAGAATAGTTACAAATAATTTAGGCCTTTTATGAAACATGTGGCTGTCTGCTTTTGCTCAAGAGTATATCTCACTTGTCTACTCGGCAGTACACATAGAAAGAAAGCGTTGGATAATTTACAGTTTCGAAGCTGCTGACGTATGACTCAAAATGAGTATAATATATATATCAGCCCCGCCAAAAGACATCCTGCAAACAATTTCATTTGGAAGTATTGGCAGATAAAATACTTATAGTTCCAGCTGTATTATGCCTTCAGGATCTAACAGATGACATTTAGTATTGCCTCTTCCAGTAAACACTTTCGAGAGCCGTATTCAAAAAGCTTATCGCGTACACATACAGCCACTGTCAAGCTTAACCCGATCATGCAAGAAACGCTCTGAGCGGTAATGTTTAAGAAGTCCAGGCTGCATCACACAACACTCGGTAGTGTTTGGAAGAGGACAGCGAATGCTAGCATTTAGCAGACACCATCGTCAGAAAGGTGTAGCAATGTTCGATGTGTGAGGTTTGATATGACGGCCGTCGTATGTGACCACTTGGAGGCCAACCGTTGTAATGATTACGAAGTGTCAGGAATGATTACGTAAATACACCTGTAGAGAGAGATAAAAAAAGGAAAGACAGTAAATTTAAATATACACAAGTCCGGTTTGCTACCCTGCACTGGAGGAGGGAAAAAGGACGAAAAGAAAGAAATGGGACGCCAAGAACACAAGTGCGCGAACCCATGAAGGTGCACACCAAAGCTATAAACGTTCGCCGAAACCTGTTGACTTCTCATACGGGTGGTCTCGTTGCTTCCTGCGCCAGAAACGCACACGGCCATGGTCCAACGATCTTCACTTCCGAAAATGGCCCTGTGTCCAGCCGGTTTATTGCCGTCCGGAGTGGGCTACGCAGGACTTCGTAACGGGAACAAAAGCATAGTAGGTATTCAACAGTCCCTTCAGTCCCGCAAGAATCGCGCACACGTGGGTCAACCATTCTATTAAGAAATGAGTAAGCCTTTGTAGATGCTACCTCGAGCCAGAGGCGGCAAAACAATGTCGCATCAGAGCGAGAGATATTTATGGCAGTTGTAACTCTAAGTAATGATCAAGTGTATTAGCGGTGAGAAGTTGGACTGGCGCCCTCTCGCAAGTGACGTCGCGACCTGGATGCCGCTCGCTCTGGCTCGGTCGGCTGCCGCATGCACTCGTTCGCTTCGTGCATGCTAGGAACTATAAGTACGCATCCGAGCCATGCTTTCGGAAGGATGTTTCAGCTGAAAGCCCCTTCATCGACTCGCCTACGGCCTGGTCGGCGGGAAATGTCATAGAGGGGCTTTGTTTTGGCTGCTTGCTGCTGTACGTCATGCACGAAGTGCAGTTTCATTTTTCTCGAAAGTGCGCGACTCATGGAAACTGGAGGCTTAGATATTGGAAGCTATGCAGAGATGAAGGGTCTACTGCTCTGGCAATGCAAGCTAGGCGTCCCGTGTATGTCGATAAACTTTGTTGAAAAAGAATGCACGCAAACTAAGTGCGCAAACACTTTACGATATTTTACTTAAAACGCGAAGATTCACTTTATTACTTATTTACAGCAGACACTGCATTTTCATGCGGAACAACAACCTTGCTATTCGATGCGAACATTGTAAATGCGCAGAAAAGACGGATACTGGCTGCGAAGCTTCCATCGAGCTTCTCTTGTTACGGTGAGTTGTTCCAGACGAATGTAGGCGCTATAATATTGCGTAAAAGAAAGAGTTGGGCTCGTTTTTTTTTCCGTTTTTTGATGAATTGCGACAACGGTCTTAGTTCTCCACAACAGCGGCTCGGAAAAAAGCACAGTTCAGGGCTCCTGATATGAAACTGCGCATCAAATATAATGTATATTACTAATATAATGTATGTATACCTAGATGGCAATAACCTAAAAGAAATGTTTGACGGTTAAGAGAAAATTTTAGTTGAAGATCAACTGCGATTTCCTGATCCAAATACTTGTAAAACGCAGCAATGCTTTCATGAGACAACCGATGGACCTATTTTAATGAAATTCATTGGATTTATGAGAAAAATGTTATATCTAACAACTCTATAGCAAGCAATATTTTGGTATATGTCCTGGAATATTGTACAAAAAAATTGTAACTTAAAAAGTCTGTAACTTAAAAAAATAACACATTTGCAAATACGTAACTCTGCATGGAATGCACATATCGCAGTTATGTAAATTGCAACTATTATACCATCTCAAGCGGACCAATTTTCTTTAATACTCGACGGCTCATCTTGAGCTGTTACAGTGTTTACGAGGGTTTTGCAAAAGTCCGGCCTACTAATTAGCGGCATATTTCAGAGCGATGTATAATACATGACTTTTGTACGCTTTGGATGTATCAATAGATGCCGTTTACAAAATTCTGATATCTTTTCTTTATTGCTGAAATGGAGTTGTAAACTTGATGCTTGAATTCTTGAAATTTTGGAATTTTCAAGATTTTTTTTGAAATACTTGGTGGCATCAATTAAAAATCTACTTGTCGCAGTCGCTACAAATTAGCCTTTTCTTTTAATTGCAACAAACCTCATCAAAGTTAGTTAAGTGGTTGCCGAAAAAGGCGATTTCTGCGTTCCCATATATTTGCATAGGAGCTCCCGCGAAATAGTTTTTCCTGGGACTTCGCTGAACTTGTAGCTTTAAAAAGGAATAAATACTGGCCACTACCTTTCCGTATACTGACAACTGACAGCCTCCACTCGTCTCACTTATAGGCCTCATATAACTATATAGAGTCAAACAATTTTTGGTAAGCAGTTCAGGCAGCCGACGGCGCCGGAATAATTTTGATTTCTGCCCTATAGTTCAAACCTCGTGCTACTACTAGACGTTTCAATCGACAAATACAAAAGTTAGGTGTTGCACCATTGAATAATAGTCGTGATAAAGCAAGTTTTAGCGCTTTAAAATTAATCAAAGTGTTGTAGAAATTATATGTAGCCAGCATTGGTTAGATGCATGTTGCACCAAAGCAAATATTGCCATGATGTCATATGTTCTATTTTTCACATTTACGCTTTGATTATCCACCTGAAATGGCTCTCCAGGGTGTAGGATCACGAATAAAAAGTTCGCAGCATGCTCGGCCTGCCCTGTAAGCGTTGCCTTTGAGGAATATAATATTGAGTCCGCGAGAAGACCGCATTCATCACACCCGACGGCCTCTACCAATTTAAGGTTATGCCTTTTGGGTTGTGTAATGCCCCTGCAACTTTTGAACGCTTGATGGACACTCTTCTACGTGGTCTGAAATGGTCGACCTGTCTTTGTTATCTGGACGACGTCATAGTTTTCTCGCCCAGCTTTGACAGCCACCTCCCTCGTCTGTCGGCCATTCTCGACATCTTTCGCCGGGCTGGCCTCCAGCTCAATTCGTCTAAGTGTACCTTTGGGCGCCGCCAGATCAAATTACTTGGACACTTAGTCGACGCTACTGGTGTCCAACCAGACCCTAACAAGGTCCGTGCCGTCCGCGAGTTCCCAGTTCCACGGTCCACTCAACAAGTACGCAGCTTTCTTGGGCTCTGTTCCTACTTTCGCCGCTTTGTTCTCAACTTCGCGGACATTGCTCGACCCCTCATGGACCTACTCAAAAAGGATGCGGCCTTTTCTTGGGGCGCGGACCAAGCGTCTTCCTTTGCGTCGTTGATTTCTGCCCTCACTACACCACCTGTGCTGGCTCATTTTGACCCGGCTGCTAGAACAGAACTTCGCACTGACGCAAGCGGCCATGGCATTGGTGCTATCCTCGCCCAAACACAGAACGGAGCCAACCGTGTGATAGCGTATGCTAGTCGTCTTCTGTCACAGTCGGAGAAGAATTACACAATTACTGAGCGGGAGTGCTTAGCTCTCGTCTGGGCTGTCGCGAAATTCCGTCCGTACCTATATGGACGGCCGTTCGTTGTCATAACAGATCATCATGCGCTCTGCTGGCTTTCAACACTGAAAGACCCCACAGGGAGGCTCGGCCGTTGGGCATTACGATTACAGGAGTACACGTTCTCGGTAGTGTACAAATCTGGCAAGTTACACAATGACGCCGATTGCCTCTCCCGCCATCCCGTTGAACCATCCGACTCCACTGAAACGGACCCCGACACCTATGTCTTGGCGATAACAGACTTCACCCATGTGGCCGACGAACAACGTCGAGATCCATCTTTGCTCTCTCTTATTGACCGTCTGCAATCCGGCACCCTCGACCCTTCCCTCCACATGTTCTTGCTTCAGGATAACGTTCTTTACCGCCGCAACATGCACCCCGACGGCGCAGAACTCCTGCTCGTTGTCCTGCATCATCTGCGCAGGGATGTCCTCATCCAGTTTCATGACGCCCCCACTTCCGGGCACTTAGGCGTCTCCAGAACTTATGATCGCATACGACGACGCTTTTTCTGGAAGGGCCTTTATCGGTCCGTTCGCCGCTACGTAACATCTTGTGACCTGTGTCAGCGTCGGAAGAAACCTGCAACTCTACCCGCTGGTCTCCTTCAGCCAATTGACGTTCCAGCCGAGCCATTTTATCGAGTGGGCCTGGACTTGCTGGGTCCCTTCCCAGTTTCCACGAAAGGCAACAAATGGATTGCAGTCGCTACGGATTACACCACTCGATTTGCAATTACTCGAGCGTTGCCAACCAGCTGCGCCACAGACGTAGCCGACTTCCTACTGTACGACGTCATCCTCCAACATGGTGCTCCACGTCACCTACTCACAGATCGCGGTCGCTGCTTCCTGTCTCGTGTGGTTGACGATCTACTTCGATCATGTGCTACTCATCACAACTTCACGACCTCATATCACCCTCAAACTAATGGACTCACCGAACGCTTAAACCGTACACTGACCGACATGCTTTCCATGTACGTTTCCGATGACCACCATGATTGGGACGTTGCGCTCCCATTCGTCACATTTGCCTACAACTCATCGCGTCATGAAACTGCCGGCTACTCACCCTTCTATCTCCTCTTTGGACGCCATCCCTTACTACCCTTTGACACCTTGCTCCCTTCTGATCCGGCCTCCACGTCCACGACTTCCTATGCGCAAGATGTCATCACGCGTGCGCTCGTCGCGCGCACAGTAGCCCGCGCTCGGCTCACGTCATCGCAGACCGCACAAAAGGCCATCTACGATCGTCGACACCGGGATACTGATTTTCCACCGGGCTCTCTCGTCCTTCTCTGGCTCCCATCTCGTCGCGTCGGCCTGTGTGAAAAGTTAATGTCGCGGTACGTCGGACCCTATCGCGTGCTGCGCCAGGTGACTCCTGTCACCTATGAGACATCTCCCATGGCATCCACCTCATCGACTGCCGCACCGCGAACTGACATCGTACATGTTTCCCGCCTCAAACTTTACAACTGTGATAATCCATTTTGATCACAACAAGCACCGGGACGGTGCTTCATCGGCCGGGGATAATGTCACGAGCAATGGCAAAGACAAAGACATTGTAGTGGGGCTGGGTCAGAGGCTCTCTTGTCGGACTGAAAACCTGCTGGAACCTGTACGCTCTGTGCAGTCTTGACTAGGCAAGCGCTAGCCGTTCACGGTTAATTAAATACTCCCCGTAACAATATTTACAGGCGAAAACAGCCGATAAAGTTATTTAAAATGATCGCCAGAACTCTACAAGCACAGAGAACTAAAGCGAATCAATGGAAAAACTGTGGGAAGTACGCGTACGCCGCGTGTAGCAGTTGACAGAAGCGAGCACTGACCCTGACGTCACTCGAGTAGCGCTCGCAGCGCCCCTGTAGGCCGCGCTCAGGGCTAATATATACGACAGTTCTAGAGGTTACTAGAAGAGCAATAAGTGTGTGCCATAATTCGAGCCAGGAAATAAAGCCACATGTACGTGGCTTTATTTCCTCATACTCCGCGCTTTATGGAGGCGCGCTACTATCTATATTGGACCGACTTTTCCAATGACAATCACGAGCTTATGATCCATGAACGCAGTCAGCGCCTGTTCGCTTGTCACAGTCGGCATTTTGATCTATATATAATCTTGTTTCCAGCAACCTGCAAGCAACGAACTGCCGTCACATGAAAACAGAGGTGTATCTCAGCGTCAAGATGACGTGTATGGGGTAGGGTGGGGTAAGATGAGCCACGAGGGAAAACACGTCCTTTTGAGTTCGCGTGACAATATATTCAAGCTGGAAACATTTAGTGGTTTGATATTTTCCTGAATGATATCACTACTTGCCCACTTTGCTTGGTTGTAAAACTGCCGTGATTGGTCAAAGGACGCCAAAGATAAGAAATGAGAACTGAGTGCATGTGAGTTGACAGCCCCCTTTAAAGACGCGAAAATCAGCTCAGTTGTTTCTTTGGAGTGTGTACACCGCAGTCTTGATACTCTGCAGTGCCATCGTAAGATCTTGTTTTGTTTCTTCCCTTCACTAAATATGCTTAGACAAAATATAAGCGCGGTGTGTTGAATTTTCACGGGGATAAAATTATCTGCGAAGTATTCTAGGAGAGCGTCAAACCGTACCAAGAGGAAGACATCCAGGGCTTCTTGGGTCTAAAATGGCACAAAAAGAGCACTCGTAGCCACTGGAAAGCAGACACTCTCCATTCGCGCAGCGGCGAGAGCTTTCGTTGGGCCGAGAGATACGCTGCATAGGCGTGTGCAAAGACTTGATGAGTGCGGATTCCAAACGTTTTATATTAAAAAAAAACACTTGGATTTAAATAACGTGTGCTGTCAGACAGACAAGAAAGAAAGCTCGTAGATAACATTTTGAGCATGGAGATGTGCTTGTTTAGCCTGACGTACAAGACCAAGTTTTTCTTGGCAAAGACTGGTCGGTCTGCTCAGAAGTCCCAGAACTGTCTTTGCTGCCATTGTTTTCTCATAGTAAAATTTCGTAATTTGGCTTGGTCTGGAGCCTTCACATAGGCACGTATATTTTCTTTAAAACTATAACACGCCCGCAAAGCAGAGATCTGTGTTTACAACCCAACGGGATTTTCTTGTGGACAACAACTATGTGGACAGCAACTAAATTTGTTTTATAGATTCTTGGGAGCTTTACTTTCATTGAGTGTCTGCTTTTAGCACTATTGCGACAGTATGATATTCGCGTGTGCGCCGACGTGATAGGTTGTTAAGGAAGTCTTCGGCTGCTAGAGGCCAGAGGACGCTTTGGTTTGCCACACTCCAGTGCACATCAACCACTGACCTTTTCTCCTTGTTTTAGACTTTTCCGCCGCTTTCAATTTCTCCCAGTTAAGGGCAGACAATTAGAATCAGTTAACCTCTCTGCCTTTCATTCATCCTTTTATTTTCTCTCCTTGCCGACGAGGCCGCCCGGACCGCCCATTTGGGAGCCCGACCAGTTCCGATCCCCTTATCCAGAACCGACGCTGCAAGAAAACTTCATTTCGTGGCTAAAGCTGTGACACAAAAAATATGGGTGTTCTCCCTACCTCCAGAAAGCTCACTTTCATACACTTGATCCATCCCTAAAGCTACAAGTACCATCAAACGTTTCCCGCTCTGTGGCGACATTGTCGTGCCGCCTCTGGCTCGGAGGGGCATTTACAAAGGCTTGCTCGTTCCGCATCGGAATGGGCGTGTGTGATTCTTGTGGAACAACGGAAACAATTGAACACATCTTGTGTCTTTTCCCGCGGTATCACGTCGCGCGTGAATCTCTCCGGACTGAGCATTAAATCTGCTGGACTCTTGACCATTTTCGGAACTGACAATCTTTGGACCATTGCCATGCGCGCTGATGGCACAAAAAGCCATGAAAACGTTATGGAAGTATTTCAAGTCGACATGTCTTAGTGACCGTCTATAGACTCGGTGTGCACCTTCAAATGTGCGCGGAACTATGCTGTCTTTCTCTCTCTCTCTCTCTCTCTCCCCCATTCTGTCTCTCTTTTCGTCCCTATATCCACTTTCCCCCGTACAGGGTAGCAAATCAGACGAACGTCTGGCTAACATCACAGCCTTTCCTCTCTTCTGTTTCTCTCTCTGGCTATTCATTTTTTCTCTCTCGTGTCGGCGCGCATGACATTGTCTGTACTGCATAGTGGGCAACAACTTCTAATAATTAGCGCGGGTGAATATCGGATGCTTCTTCAGGTTATTTTTATTTCTTTTATTACGAGAAGTTACGAGAAGTTTTATTCTCGAAACTTGCATTTTTTATACTTAGGTAGTATGCTTCTGTGCCTGTGGTATCTGTGTGCGTGTTATATGGGGAAAGGGGCGGCTTCCATTTCTTAACATTCACTTGGCATAGCAGACTTTGATGTAGCTTACTTTCTCGTTCGTCAACAGTTTTTTTTTTTTTTAGAAAATCGGGTCGGCTGTATCAGGGACGCAGTCGCAGCGGGTACGTGAAACATCTTGTGCGGGTTTCAGAGGGTGTATGGGAACTATAGGGTAGAAAGGACGTAGCCAAATACACAAGTTACATTTACACGTGCATTAAAAAGCTCACATACCTAGCTTACATTAAAGCTATAGTGGGGGTCTTGCGGTCTAATTTTGCAACCGGGCTCGCTCCCTATATTTTAGGCGTTAGGGTAAACAAAATGACCCTCCTACTGGTGGCGCCCGAGATGGCCCAGCCGCGCTCAAGCCGGCCGCAATCGAAGATGGTTGAGGCTTCTGCGCTTGCCACCATCTCCTGCGCTTGCTCCTCCCTGTGGAGACGGACACGTTCCGCAGTGGTCAGAGGGGTTAGATATATATCTGTCTTGCTGCGCGAATCTCTTCGCGGCATTTCTGGATCCTACGTGTCGAAAGCATGGGCACCATAGACGAGCAAGGTTGTAATGCCTGCAACAAATTTCGCACTTTTATGCCTTATAACTCCTGATGAGCACCAGTTTGAGTTTAATGAATTATGCCTACTATCGGATAGTGAGCTCTCTTAAACGTGACCATTCCTGTTCGAACGGACAAACGTATACTGCCGAACTATACGCCTCTCTGAACGCCAAGCGAGAGGCTAAATTTAGCTCCGATTGCGTCATGCGTGGCGAGATAATGGTGCCATCGGCACACGCGACACATGCACGATCGAGTGATGGCTGCTTTCCTCTACGCAATGATACCAAAGTAAGGTGTGTGGGTAGTACGCTTGCAAATATATAAGCTATAATAGCGCATGTTTGCGTTACATGATGTATTAGCAAGCGACCCCTCTGACCCATGTTAAAGACGTTTCACGTCAACAAGCAACATGAGGCCCATATTCACAAAACAGTTCACCCGCTTAGGTGGTTCGTATGAACTGGCGTCTGGCTATCTCGGAAGCGAGCACTATTAGTAGTTTACGTTCGTTTCTATTTATATATCTCTTTTGAACTTGATTGATGTCTTGACAGCGCAAGCGTAGGAGTCTAGCTTACATTTGCAATCTCTACAATGAATTCCAGGTGGCACTCCCTTCCAATGTTAACTTTGTTATTATGTTGCCTCAGCCTGTCATTCAGACACTGCTCAGCCTGTCATTGAGGCGTTGCACATGGCGCCCTCCCTTACAAAAATTTTTGTAGAAAGTCTATATAAAGTGTGTAGACATTTGTCTATGAAGTCAACAGACTTTTTGTAGACATTTCTTTAGACTAGTCTACAGACAGTCTATGGACTTATGGCCATACACTAATTGTAGACTAGTCTACAAAATGTCTGAGTCTATAGACTGACTATAGACTGTCTATAGATCAATGAAATTTCACTTTTGTAGACAAATGTCTATAGAATGTCTATAGACAAATGTCTATAGGCTTATATAGTTTTGCTTTTGTAGAAATAAGTCTATAAAATGTCTATAGACAGATGCCTATAGACTATCCATAGACTATTCCTATAGACCAGTCTATAGACAGTCTATGGACTTATGGCCATACACTATTTGTAGACTAGTCTACAAAATGTCTGAGTCTATAGACTGACTATAGACGGTCTATAGATCAATGAAAATTCACTTTTGTAGACAAATGTCTGCAGAATGTCTATAGACAAAAGTCTATAGGCTACAGTGAGACAAAACTGAGACAAAAGTCACCGAGACAAAAGTCTATAGGCTTATTTAGTTTTACTTTTGTATACATAAGTCTATAAACTATCTACAAACGCCTATAGAGTATCTATAGACTATTCCTATAGACCAGTCTATGGACAATCTATAGACTTATGGCCGTACACATTTTGTAGACTAGTCTACAAAATGTCTGATTCTATAGACTGACTATAGACGGTCTATAGATCAATGAAAATTCACTTTTGTAGACAAATGTCTGCAGAGTGTCTATAGACAAAAGTCTATAGGCCTATATAGTTTTACTTTTGTAGACATGTCTATGAAATGTCTACAGACTATAAACTATTCCTATAGACCAGTATATAGTCTGTCTATGGACTTATGGCCTTACACTTTTTGTAGAATGTGGTACAGTCTGCCTACAGAGAGTTCCTGTAGATCAGTCTATTGCTAATCTATAGACTTCAGCCTTACAATTTTACAGGGTGTCCCAGCTAACTTAAATTTAGTGAAGCTGTTCAATGAAAAATAATATTAAGAAAAGACACTGCAATAAGATCCGATTTTAAGACCTATGGCGTGCATTCGGCCGTGAATTCAGAGGTCTGACCTGTAGGTCTTTTTAGGATCATATATCTTGCACCGAGTTGTTTTTTAACCTTTCATTTTCATTGACCAGCTTGGCTAAAATTACTGGGACACCATATATACTAGATAATACACCACATTTTGCCAACTATGTTTCGGCAGGCAATGTTATTCTATAAACACTCGCTGCTGGGGTTTGCTAATAAGCAGTTTATTGGAAATGTCTACAAAAATTTATTGTACCCAGTATGCATATGGGAACATACATAGGGAACTGTACATAAAAAAGCATGCATGCAGATGGAAGCAGTCAAAAATCTAAAATGTATGCAGCCGTGAATCATTATGTAAAGCTGCATGAGCATTTGTGCAATTGCACATTGAAGAAAGTTTAGTTGCATGCAATGCATTCGCTTGAATGAAATCTACTATCTGCAAGTTAGTTAAAATTTTTGTTTACATATGGCAGCAACAAAATTTTGAACGTGTATTATGCATGTGCACATGTTGCTTCCCATCTGCATTTATGCATTCATGTTAATAGATTATTAATGATCCTGAACCAGCTGCACTCTCATATGTTGCAGAAACAAATATTTCAAGCAATTCCACTAGTGCAGACTCATGCAGTGCAACAAAGAAAACACGTGCACCGATATTGAAATAACTGTTTTTATTGAACGATATAATACATTAATTTATTAAAATGCATGTCTTATGCTATCATCAAAAGAGAATATTTACATATTTACAGCTGCTTCCCCTTGGCAAGCATGGTTTCCAGGCTGGCCTTGACCTTCGTGTAAGCCGTTCCGAAGGTGCTGCAGGTGCATGCTGCAAATATGTAGATACAACAATGTGAGGCAAAAATAACAAATGTGTATTTTTTGTACGTTCATTAAGCAGCTTAATATATTCGCTCAAACCGCTTAAGTCAATCCTTAATACGGTTTAACTATGCCTAATGGCTGCTTGTCAATACAAAACAGTACCATCGCATAATGTTTCACTCTACCGTATGGTGAAAAATTAAACTGTTACAATTGCTGCTGGTGCCAGCAACAGTATGTTACATTTTTTGACAAGGCCATATGACACGTAATGTACTTAATTAGCCCAAATGACCTCTATATTAATTGCTGAAACTAGGCTACCCAGTTGGACTGCTTACATTTTTGGCTGGTAATTAAATATACCCGCGCGGAATGATATGCTCAGAAGAGTGACTGGAGTATTGAACGTATCATGCCAAAGATTGTAATTTATTTTCCTTAATACACATTTAAATGTCTTTCTCGTACTCTTAACTGATACATTGGCCATAACTTCAATAGAAGGCAGATGGATTGATTGTGTCAATATGGTCACTTTAGTTTCCTATAGATAATCATA